>NC_092208.1:13371190-13380930 GCF_043381705.1 Parasteatoda tepidariorum
AGTAAGTGTACCTCTAATGACGACCAAAGGGGTCCGGCTGTCAAAGGAAATGGCACCCCAGACCATAATGCCTTGTTGAGGGCCGGTGTGGCATGCAATAGTGAAGGCAGGATCCCCCCTTTGCCCTGTGCGTCTCCAAACTCGTCTTCGATGATCGTCAGGACACAGTTGGAAGCGGGATTCGTCGCTAAAGACTATACGTCCCCAGTCGGCATCATTCCAGCCATATCTGTTCAAAACATTCATGCATACGAAATTTCAAAGCAATCGGATGATTGCTTCTTGGTGCGTCGATTTTTTTGTTATAGAGTGTATTTTAGTTCGCGGGCCACAAAAAAAGACTTCTTGGGCCGGATGAGGACCCCGGGCCTCCAGTTGGAAACCACTGGACTAAACTATAACCCCACCCTAATAGTATGCTGATTGAGCTTCTAGTTGATTCTTCTATGTAGGTCTCTCTTCTCATTGGCATGTGAGGGGTGCACTTTATAAGAGTCAAGCACTCTCTTGGCACTCGGCTTCAACTTCGCAGAGAAATATATGAAAATGTATTATGCCAAGTCATTAAATGTGAGATATTACAATCAGGATTAGATTTACAATTAGAATAAAATACATTTAAAAATGCTTTTTTTGAGCATTAAACGAACTATTCTCAGCAAATTTAAAAACTGCTTTAAAAACTTACTCTTTTTTTTCTTTTATTATTTTTCCCCACATATATTTAGAGATATTTTTATTTCACAATTTTTCTCACTAATTTAGCATAAGATATTATGTATGCCATTAATTAATAGATACTTCCCTTCTGAATTGATTTTTTTAAAAGCCCTTAGCGATCGGTTAATTTTTAAGAAACCGGTCATAAGAGTGCCTATCTTTTTGGCTTTTGTATTTGTATTACGCATTTGTTTAGCGCTGCAACTAGTTTAAAATAAACTATCTACAATTACCTTAAAAATATCCTGGTACTGCCATCTGGTGTGTAAGATGAGAAATATAATGTTTTCCGGGCAAAAGAAATGAATTAGTTTTGTTCTTATTGGCGCGTCACTACTGAACACTCCAGCCCGTCAATATCAAGGGAGCGAGAAATAGAGGGCGAAACTTCACCCCGTCGTTTTCACGGGAGTGAAAAGGAAGGGGTTAACAAGAAGAGCCTTATACGGTAACTTACTACTTACCATTTTAAAAATCTTTTCAACATTTTTATTTAATGATAATTTTAGGGCAAAATGCATAGATTTAATGAGAGTAAAATCATTAGCTTAAATATTTTTATATAAATATGAGCGTTTGCATAAATCTTTGTCTAATTTATAGAAGTCAGTTAATTAGATTTAACAGCTTTAAGAAATATTTCTTTTTAACAATTTTGTTAACTTATCCTGGGATGTATTGCTATGTCTAAGAAAATTGATGCTTAAATATTTTTCTAAATATATACTTTTATATGTATACTTTTTAAATTTTAAACGTAAACCTTTAATTTAATTTATGATGCTTTTAAGGCATTTATTAATATAAAGTCGAATTATTTTGTCTATTTTTCATTTTTTTTTCTTGTTTAAAATGATTTTTAATTCTTCATTCTTGTAAATTCTTTCTTCTTGTAAATTCTTTCTTCCTCTTGTCTTTCTTAATTGTTACTTTGTAGAAAATATTTGATTCTAAGCATCCTAAAATTAGTTTTCTACATATATTGAAAATCAAACTTTTACTACAAAGTTACAGAAAGCAAAACAGAAAGAATTAGTTAAAAAACATTTCAAATGAAAAAAAAAATTGACGAAATAATTCAACTTTAATGTTTTCTTTAAAAACATCATAAATTAAACCGAAAAAATATGCTGGATTTCTAAGTTTCTAATCGCTTCTGTTAGTGTTGGCATAATTTAAATCACTGGATTTTAGCCATGATTAAAATCGCAATTTAAATCATTTGAATTTTTTAAAGGAAATCACTAAATACAATCAGCTGTAATTTTTTGAAAAAAAGGTAACTTAAACGAACATAGATTTTATAACATTAATTATGAATTAATTTAGAAAAAAAATATTAATATAAGTTTTAAATATTTTCATGCTCTATAATTAATACTTACATTCCTTTAGATAGGAATTTCTAAAAGTCTAATTTTTATTGATAATGTATGTTTATGTAATGTTTTATTGTTAATGTGTGTTATAATACTTCTAAGTCATTATCTTTTACGAAGTGTATGCTTGTTTTTAAAAATGTTATTGACCGAAACTATATTTTGTTTAATCTTGTAATATAACTAGCATTTCACTTTATAAGAAAGAAGTTCTAACTAGCAAATATATTAAATGTTTACAATGATAAATGATGTTTACAATTTAAAATAAAACATCAAGGTTACTCCTTATTCATATTAGTAAATCTGATAATTCTCATTGGTAAAAACTTAATTAATAAAAAGGAAATAATGTTTTTATGAAAATGTTTCTACTTGAATAACAAAAATGAAGGTGTAAAATATCATTGATATGATTTCCTTGCATATTTATTACAATAAAATGTTTTTTTATGCAATTGTTTACTTTAAATGCATTTTCTGAAGTTTTGATTTTTTGCAAGTTTTGAGTTACGATTTACACCATAACTTAAAAAGTTTTAGTCCCAAAGTCTTGAAATTTTGTGTACAGCCTTTTTATAACATTATTTCAAAGATAGACTAAAATCTTTTTCATAAATATGTAATTTTGTTTGTTTGAGCAATTTTTGTTTATTTTGAACTGTATTTTTTTCGAAATTTTTAAATGAAGATATTTAAAACGCCATAACTTATAGTTCCTCTAATTTAGAGCTTAGCTTTTTGTCTGTTTTTAAGACACATTAATTACGAGCGTAATAGTGAAGAAAATTGTTCAATAACTTAACTTGAAAAATTTTTAGAGCGTAAACAGTGGTTTCATAAAAACAACATTTTTTACCATATTTTTCCCCAAATTTACAAAAAATAAAATTTTTTTTGCTGAAACAACTGCAAAAAAGCAGTTTTTATACTACAAGGCACCAAAAAAACCCTTAAGGTTTCAATTAATAAGGATTTTTTAAAAAAAAGTTGTCGAAGGTGTCCAGATACCTTAAGGAAGTGATTCGTTTACTACGAAATAATCATTAAAATTAATATATTATCCCTTCAATTATTTCATTAAAAAATGCATCAATGCAAATCAAACGTGATTTTTTTTACAAAAAATAAATCAATAATTTCAACAAAATGATGAAAAAAATATTAATTCAAAGAAATATAATTAAAAATACTTCTATACATTAAAATAAAAAAATAAATTTTTTGAGAGCTATTTTTTTAAGTCCGATTTTATTAATAACGAGGATTTTACTAAGAAATATCGAAATTACTAAGAAATATTGATGACGAGGATTTTAATTAGAAATATGATAAGCGTGTAAATTATTAGGCTTCAAAATACGTGATCATTTAATATATTTAAAATAATTTTCTTTCTAGAAACATGTTTCAATTGCACTCATTTAATTTTTTGCTAATTAAATTGCAGTGCTTTTATATTTTATTGAATATGTGGTTAGAGTGTATCAAGACTTCCTGAAGTCAGAAAAACGTTTTCTTTCAGTTATGTTTTCCTATCTAAGCTAATTAATTTTCAATAGGATTCTAGTTGAAAAACAGTCTCCCGATTCTTTGCAATCATTACCAAGTTAAGCCTGAAAAATATAATTGAGATTTTTTTTTAACTCAGTCATTAGTTTGTAATAATATAATAATTTTATCCACATTAGTAAGAAATATTAACTATTTTAGTTCTATTTCTTTTGAGCAATAGTATTATTAAAATCTTTTATCACATGCTTTTTGAATGATAAATTTTAAAAAGGCCAATACATTTTATTTAAAAAAAATATCCGATTCAAATCAAATACATGCGATTTTGGAGTAAAAAAAAATAATGTTTGCCAACCATGGCTTCTTGTCAGAGTTGTAGTCATTAACTTTTTAGTGTGCTAACGGTAAAAATTCGAAAATTTTAGGTGGAAATGTTTTTTTTAAAAATATAATATATGAAGAAGTTTGGTTAATATAGACTTGTTCGAAATTCATTAAAATCAAAGTTTTAAATATTAAAGTAAGGGTTTTGCAATTTAATTAAAATTTGGTACTGGACCCTGAACTTTACTTTTTAACTTATTTAAGACGATAAGTTGGCGAAACTTTTTAACCAAAATTCTTGAAAGAATTGCATTGGTCCAATTAAAATTTAGACCGATTTTCAGAACTTCAAAAGCTCCTTGTCACCTTAAAATGAACAAAATTTTTTTTCCTTCATAGTTTAAATATAGTTTGCATTTTGAAATTACGGAAATATCAAAATTTACAACATATAAAAAACCTCTTTTGATTGAAAATTTCCCAAAGATGGAGGAACACTTATTGACATCCCCCCCCCACACACACAGCACACTAGCTTCTGGCAAAAAATATTGGCGAGACGACGTTTCGACCAGAAATTGTTTTACTGCATAATTGAATTGGTTATATGGGTTACCTTGAGCACAGTACACCAACAGGTCCACCATGTTATAGAAAACCATTAGCGCAATCCGCTATCACCGGCCCAAAACATACCCAACGCCCCCTACCGCCGAAATCAAGTCCACCACACCCACCGCCCCGTTGAGAAACAATGGTTTAACTCGAGAAAATTTTTTAAAATACCCTCCATTTATTAATATTTTTTCGATTAACAAAATCTGTTTAAATTATGTTTTTTTAGATTTAATTACATATTTAGACGCTATTCAAAACTGTAATAACATCCTTTAAAATTTTAATTATCTTTAGTTTTAATCCATTTTTGATTTTTATTCTCTTAGATGTTTAACAATGAATCTCTAATAAAGTATGATTCATTAATTACACAATATGTACTGAAAGACAATCGATTATTTAGATTTGATGAGAGATGTGTGTTATGTAATGGGAGTTATTCGAAGTGGAAGAGACGGCACGTTTGGCGGATTTACCTGTCGTTACGCTTCACTACTTCGAAGACGAAGGCGAGATTAGAAGAACAACTTAAGAGAACTTTGCGCCAAGCAGGTTACATTAATTTGATAAATATTTCAGCAAAACGTTAAAATATTAAATAATGAGCAATTTTCTTTTATACTTTTCACGTGACATAATTAAGAACACCGTTATGAGTAATATATGTTTGTTACTTTCTTATATACAGAAGTAAAAATAACTTATTTATAGTTTAAATATAAAACCAGTATATTTTCTAACTTGATTAAAAAAAAAGTAGCTACTTAAAGTGTTTGACTTTATATTACGTTTTGTTTTGCTACGTGGAAAATATGGTGTTTAGATGCATAAAATATGGATAATTTTTTTTTTTGAAATAAAATTGTTTTTGAGGCATTTAGAAGCAATTTTTTCATTGAACATACGTTGTAATTGCTATATTTTAATACGATTTTTATAAGGCTGTACATCTAATCATAATTTCTATTAAATTAAAAAACACACTTAAATAGGCTATATTTAATGGATTCTAATTAATTAGAAAATTTTTAGCTTATCCCAGTGGTTCGTAAAACACAAAGTTGTTTGACAGAATTATATGGAGCAGTTATTGGGGAAAAATGACCTAAAATGCAAATGCACAATTGACCTTAAACGAATTTTTAAATCTTCAGTACAACAGACCTGGGAGAACACTGGAATAGATAAATTAAAGATAAATTACACGAAATTTACCTTATCCTTGATAATTGCAAAATAATATTCGCAGGTTGCAAAACTCAGTTTGTAATCAATACACTACATATTGGTCAATTTCGCTAAACCCATATGCGCTTACTGAAAACCGTTGCTGCAACTAGTCGTTCTCAATATCAGTCGACCTAACTATTAAACGTAATTTAACTGACAGTAGACGATTCGAACATTTGAAGAGCAAACGTTTTGCAGCTTTTATCCCGGCTTTGAATTTTTTATTCAGAGATCCTATCCAAATCTTATAAAGTTCATCAAAAGCAACAGGACTGAATTAATTAATTAAAAAAGGGTAACTTTATTACTTAGCGATTGGCGCAGTATAGCCACTTCAGGCTCTTGTGACAATGAATTTTAATCAGCCAACCAAAAATAATAATGCAGTTTTGTTTTAGAGAAATAAAATTTTTGGTATAGACTTTGCTACTTAAAATGTCTTCTGCACTAATTAATAAGCTTAGACCCTCGTTTCATTAAGATGGAATTCTAGTACTTGATAATTTGATCATGAAATTAAAAGTTAATCTACAGAAATCAATAAATTCAACGGGACTAAATTAATTGATTAAAAAAAAGGGTAACTCTTTAACTTAGCGATTGACGCAGCATAGCCACTTCCGACTCTCGTGATAATAAATTTTAATCAACCAAGCAGAGACAATGAAGTCTTGTTTTAGCTATTCTATCACATAGATTTATTTTCGTTTGCTATAACTCAAGTTGAACACCAAAAAAAAAAAANGTATTAATAAAAAAAAGAAAAAAAAAGGAAAAATAGCCAATCTGATATTTTATTCAAGAAAAATAAATTCGAGGTTACAGGTTTCGCATTTCTCAAATTTTAGAAAATACACGAATGTGTTCTTTTTATCAAATATAAGGAGCGTATCTTTTTCTGGATAGCATTTTTCTGGACAAATCTTTGTGCCTACCATGAAACCAGTGTATGAACACAATTTCAAAAACAAAAATTCCAGATAGAGCGAATACAAGAATAACGATAGGATAGCGATAGAATTTATTTATCCAAATACAAGAATAGTTATTCTGTGGAAGGGTTTGCTTTCGAACTTGGTAAAAGTTTCTGCAAACTGCAGTAAGATGACTAAAAATGTATTTTTTATTCAACTTTGCTTAGTTAATTGTAGTCAATATATTTGTGTAATTGTATTCTTCGTCAAATTAAATTCGTTTTCTACAATAATACCTGAAATGGTAAAAAACATGCTAAGTGTGATTTATAAAACAAAAGAGATTAACTTAGAATGGATTGAGTGTTATTATACGAGGACTTGAATTAGTTATATTGTTCCAAACTTAAACAAATTCAAAATAAAGAAATCACTGGTATTATATAAACTATTTCTAACACTTGAATACAATTAAACTTTCTGTTTATTAAAATCAAAAGGAAAGAGCCTCAGCTGTTTTGGATGCTCAACTTTGCATTACATTTCGTTTTATTGCGCAAAAACTCTTAAACTTGGAAATATGAAATTATTAACGTGCGTAAAAAATGTAAAAGGAATACGAGGAAATAAAAAAGATATAATTTGATAATTAGTGCGAAAATCATTATATGTTAAACTTGTCGTAAAAATTTCTTGTAAGCCACTAACTCCCGTTTAAATGTAACTACGAAGTTGAAATTTGACACACTAAATTTATCAGTGGCTTTTTTTTTCTTGAAATTCCTAATGATTTGAAAGTTAGTGCAATTTTAAGTGTTAAATCGCAAATGTTCTCACTTTTCCAATTACTGACCATTTATACATTGTTGCACAAGTTGTTATAAACTATTTTTTTAAGAATTAAATACAATTAAATTTTCTCTATATAAAAACCAAAAGGAAAGAGCCTCAGCTGTTTTGGATGCTCAACTTTGCATTACATTTCATTTTACTGCTCAAAAACTCTAAAACTTGGAAATCTGAAAATACGAACGTGTGTAAAAATGTATAAGGAATATGAGGAAGTAAAAAAGATATAATTTGATAATTAGTACGAAAATTATTATATTTTAAACTTGTCGTAAAATTATTTTATAGACCACTCTGAGCCCGGTGAAATGTAACTACAAAGTTAATATTTGTAACGCTAAACTTATCAGTAGTTTTTTTCTTGAAATTCCCCAATGATTTGAAAGTTCAATTTTAAGTGTAAAATCAGAAGTGTTCTCACTTTTCTAATTAACGACCATTTATACATTGCTGCGCAGGTAGTTATAAACTATTTCTAACACTTAAATACAGCAAATTTTCTCTATATTAAAATCAAAGCGAAAGAGCCTTAGCTGTTTTGGATGCTCAACTTAGAACTTTGTTTTCTTGCGCAGAAGTTCTAATACTACTTGGAAGTTTGAAATTACGAACGTGTGTAAAAAAATGATGAGGAAGTAAAAAAGATATCATTTCATAATTAGTACGAAAATTATTATGTTTTAAACTTGTCGTGAAAACATTTTGTAGACCACTCTGCACCCGAGGAAATGTAACTACTAAGTTGAAATTTGAAACGCTGAACTTAGCAGTAGTTTTTCTTCCCTTCGAAATTCCTAATGATTTGAAAGTTCATGCAATTTTAAGTGCTAAATCGCAAATGTTTCCCACTTTTTTAATTAATGACCATTTACACATTATTGCAATAACCATGTCGGTTAATATTGCGAATTTATTTTCAATTTTAATATTTGAATCAATATTTAATTTTTTGTTTACTCTAAAAGTTCGTGAAATGTTTTTTGTCCAAAATATTATTTAGTAATATTATATCGTTCCTGAAACTATTTTATATTTTAATATTCATTATATTGATCGCATATGTTGACTAAACACAATTTCACATAAAGCTTATTATAAAAGTAAATATGTCTAATATATTATTAAAATCCCATTTAAATAGGTTTACCATAAAATGTTGTGTAATTAGGTAATATTATAGGAATATTTTATAAAAAAGAAATATCACTTTTAGTTTTTAACTTGGAATAATAATGAAAGTATAAATCGTAATAACAGCAGAAAATACAAATGAAAGATGACAACTAAACATTGTAGCTAAATACCTTTAAATTAAGGATATGGAAATATTTTAAAGGTCGACAATACCTTTATAATATTTATTAATTTTAAGTTGTTGACAACTGAAAAATCTTGATCTGCATGTGAGAAAACTGGATCCAACCAAATGATCCAGTTTCTGTCCAAAACTTCATTTTTTCTGTCCAAAAAAATCAGACTTTCATTTTTATTTAATTTTTATGTACTCTTTATTTTAAAAAAATAATAATTTACATATTTAGGTATTGATACGAATTGATTTATTGAGATTTTTCTATTTTTATGCATTAACTACAAAACCATTTAGTATGAGTAGTAGTTTGAAGATCTATACCTTAAAAAATAACCTTTTTTTCGGACTTCTTATAACGTCTTTTCTAACTATAAATACGTTACCTTATATCTAAAAACTGTCTTCAGAAGGTCCACAATTTTTACTCCAAGAATTCGAACAGTTTCTACTTTCTATATTTTTCCATTTCTCGCATTTTCTGAGTTTCCAATTTCGATTCTTTTATCGAATATATTCTACATTTTCTTTGTCGTGAAAATGTTGCAAAATATTCTCTTTGATGGCGCAACAGAGGACCGAGCTTACTTAAATTTTTTTTTATCTAGTTCGTATTTCCCATTTAAGAACGTTTCGAACCACCTTTTCGCTCCAGTTTAATGGAATGGTGAAATATCGTGTTTAGAATATGTAATGACAGAGTAGCTATTACGGTCCGAATAATTCTATATCAACAGTTGTTAGAAATGTATGCGGGACTGGTGTGAATGGCTTCAAAACTAACAGCATATTACGATTGCATAAACTTCAAGATATAGAGGTGACATGTTTGTAATACTATTGCCTACAAATATTATATATATATATAGAAAGAATTAGTTA
>NC_092208.1:13381851-13386102 GCF_043381705.1 Parasteatoda tepidariorum
TATATATAATATACATATATATATATATATATGTATATATATATATAAAATACGCATATATATAATATAAGTTAAAGTTAATCATAACAATAAAGTTATAAGTTAAAAATAGTCCCTCTGTGGATAGTAAAGACACGTGTCCTACTGGAGCACCGAAGTTAAGCATCACTGACTGCGGTCAGTAAGAGGGTGGATGACCACTTTGATCAGCCTGCGTAGCGTTCGAGGGTGCGCGGTATCGGTTCTCTTTGAACTGTTCTTTCGTAAAGTACTCGAATTCGTGAGTACGTCGTCGCACGAGTTCGACGTACGATGAATATGTTTTCATTTTACATTTCATCACTATCCAGAAAATATACCGCAAATATCCCAACTTAAAGATGGAAGCTTTTTTGCTATCCGTAAAGTACTCGATCAACAAGACAGAATATATACTTTTTAAAATTAATGCTCTATTTCGAGCTAAAAGTACTAAAATTGTGAGGGAGCACGTTTTTGATAATTTTTCTTTCTTTCTTTTTAATTGGTAAAGGTGCCTCGAAAAAAAGAACCGGTGCAAAAGTTCACCCCATCTACATTTAGGGTAGCAAGCGCAATATGAATTCATTGCCGTTATTCGAGCTTGAATTGCATTTGGCAAAAGCTGTATCATAGTTATTATGGAGAATTGATTGGGAATTGAATTTTTTTTGCGCAATAAAAGTAATGCTACAGAAAAGAGTATAAATTTAAGTCTCTATGAAGAAATATATAATTCAAAAGCAATTGCATGGAAAACATATTGTACGCCATGGTCACGTCCTTCGCAAGTGCAGAAAGTAGATGCAATAGAAAGTAGATGCAATACGCTGATGCATTAACAGTCTCTGACCTTTACCAGGCGAGACCAAATTTGAACGACTCTTATTTCTAAAGACTTTAAAAGTGTTAAATACTCAGCCAGTTAAATAATAACCTGATCGGTAGGGCACTGAGCCCATGTCTAAGAGTTCGTGGATTCGATCCCCGCCGGCAGAAGACTCCCCCGTGTAGTAAATGGTGACTGGTGCACGTTAAATCTGTCGAGTCTCAAAGTCCTCCATGTTCCCATGACAAATCAATACCTTTGGGGGTACTGGTCCAGGAGTTTCCTTGTCTTCTGGATTTGTTCAAAATTACAAGACTACGGAGTTGAACATTAGTTGTCGTAAACCTAAAATTTGATCGGCTGTTCAAAGAGGGATATAAAATATAAAATGAAATACTCAGCCAACAATATTTCTCGCCTTCATGAATGATAACGTCCAAATGTATTAGCAATGTTTGCCAAAGCTTAACAGAGGTCACAAATCAAGTAGAATTTTCCATATTTAATAATGGCTTTTTAAATCCCAACTTTCAACAAATCATTATTATTTTTTTAATAACGGCAGGCTCTGAGCTTTTGTCCCTCACCTTAGAAGATGCCGGAAGTGTTGCTGATTTATTGTTACCTGGTGGGCACTTACGAACATTACCCATGCCACACCACCACAGACACCCGCTCATAGGGTAGACCACGATCACACATCACACAACAGAGGATAACACATAGAAAAACATCCATGCCCTGAGCGGGATTCGAACCCGCAGCCATTGGCTTCACAGTCAGGCACGCTAACCACTCTGCTACCTGGCTGCAACAAGTTACGTGAAAGTTCTGTTTGTAACTTACAGTTATGCTTCCAGCAGTGGACTGATCGTAAAGGCACGGTTCCCAGTAGAACACCGAAGTTAAGCATCACTGACTGCTGTCAGTAAGCGGGTGGGTGACCGCTTTGATCAGCCAGCGTAGGGACCGAGGGTGCGTGGTATCGGTTCTCGTTAAACTGTTCTACCGTAAAGTGCTCAACTTCGCGTGCAGGTCGTCAGGCTACCAAAGTAAGGGAGCCATCCCCTCTGCTGATGATCAAAACTACAATATCATGTCCTCGGATTATCCTCAGGGGTGTTTCCCAGACCGACGTCATTACCTCATTGTGCAGCTCTGGTACGACGTAAATAATGTACCTACCTAAAATTATGTTTTTATTCAATTATTTACTTTCTTTGGGGAGTGGATGGTAAGCTTATTTTAATTTTGTAAAATTGATTTATAACCAAATAGTGTCATATTTTATTCATAATTCCTTCAAATTTGATTTTTTTGAGACAATCAGCAATTGAACTCTTTAATTACAAAGTTATTATAAACAACGTTACTTAGTGACCAAACCCACATCCATCTTTTACTTATTATTGTCATTATTCATAAGTACTAATATAACCAAACATCGTGAATTCTTAAACACTCATAACTAACCGCTTCTATTCATTTGTTGACCGAAAAACTTTTCTAACGAAATACGGTAACAAACATGAAGTCATTAGCTCAGGAATCTACATCGTTGAAAAAAATGGGCCTCCCAAAACAACATCGAGCAGATGCAATGGCGGATGGCCCTAATGGTAGTTGCAAAGGAATGCTTAATAGTTGCTCACTACAGATGGCAGTTTTCTTGTTGCTGCTTAAGTATTAACGGCAGTAAATTGCCAATCCTTCAATGGAGAAATGACGTGCGCTGGCAATTTTTCTATTTAGCTTTCCGACGGGGACACGTGACTCGTCCCATAAATACTAGACTAATATTTTTATAAGAAAGTTTTGATATTTTTTTTTTACCTCGAAAAATGAAACGAGAAACTAAAAGAAAAAAAATAATAACTGCTGGTAAAATGAGTTAGACATTGAAATTCACGCTATCGCATGATGAAGAAATTCATATATAGTAAAATAAATAAAAATAAAGATCAACTTTGTCATTTAAGTAATTTGAATTGAACTGACACACAAATTACAAATTGTAAACAAATTGTGTTTTTAGAATCTTTAAGAAAATAAGAGTAAATAAATAACGAAAAAAATGATTATTTTATTTGCTTTTGAGACACAGTTTGTAGGCTTGGCATAGAAAAATACACCATGTGAGTTTAAACCCAACTAGGAGACGAGGTTGGTGTCTGAGCCATTATTACTCTCTCTTAACTTTTTCAGTTCACAATTCATCAATTGATTGATCTAGACAAAATGTAAACAATTTATGATGGTTTAATATTCGATTTCAACTGGAAATGTTTTTTTTAGTGCTTTCCCCATGATACACAAATGTCGGAAAACTTTACTAATAAATGTTACTGCGAAAACCAGCTCGTTCTAATAAAATTGCCATCTTAGTTAAGCTCGAAATTACTATCGCATACCCTCCAACTACAACCAAATTTCCGTAGTTTCAAGAAATATTTTTTCTAGTTGTAGCAAAGGTTAATGTATTTTTATTTTATTTTGTAACCGTGGTTGAACATCTGACCCAATTTTGACTATACGACTACCAATGTTTAACTCCGTAGTCTTGAAATTTTGAACCCAGAAGACTAGGGGACTCGAGGATGAAGTATTGGGAAGAATTTCCCCTTCGAGGAAACTAACCTGCATTTGCGTTACATGGAGTGAAAAATCATGAAAACATCTCACGGTTATTCTAAAGACAAGGAACCTTTAACTTATGATCCGTCTACCACTAAGGATATTTTATATCATCACTATTATATGTGCGAACTGGTTGCAGAATTCCTATCAAGCTGCCATCACTGGGATTCGAACCACGCCACCTCATTGAACAGCGAGTGCTCCATCCCATTGAGCCACCACGACTCAAAGGTAAAGTTTTTATAGTTCCATGAATTATGATTAAAAGAATTTCGTCTAACACTACAAATGTTATTGTTGTTGTTCTCGTAAGCCATTAAGGCAAGGGGTGTGATTGTTCTGGCGTTCTAGTGGCGCCATCTGTGGTCAAAAATTCGACTTCTGCCACACTCATACGTCACACCCATTTATAGGGCAGACCCATTCATACTTTCATTCATTTATCCACAGATCATAATTTTGACCTGAAGCAGAGAAAGACCAATCTCCAATTCAGTACCCACAGAGGTACATTTTGCTATGGGAACATGGAGTACTTTGTGACCCGACAGATTTAACGTGCATCAGTTACCATTTACTACACGGGGAGCCTTCTGGTGGCTGGTTTCGAACTCTGGTTCTAACGAGTGGGAATTCATCTCCCAACACAGCAAATTGTTGTTGTTAATTTACGTCGCACTAGAGCTGCACAATGGGCTATTGGCGACGGTCTGGGAAACATCCCTGATGATGAGCTTCTCACGAATCCTCACAATTTTGATCCTCTG
>NC_092208.1:13387560-13398752 GCF_043381705.1 Parasteatoda tepidariorum
ACCAGACTTCATTTTTATGGATGACAATGCCCGGCCACACCGTACTGCTAATGTTCAAGAGCTACTGGAAAGTGAAGATATCACACGAATGGATTGGCTAGCTTACTCTCCAGATCTAAATCCCAATATATATATATATATATATAAAAGTAAAAAATATAGAGGCGTTCCACAGTGATCGTAAAGACACTGTTCTCCGTAGAAGAACGAAGTCAAGCATCACTGACTGCGGTCAGTAAGCGGGTGGGTGACCACTTTGATCAGCGTGCGTAGGGTTCATTATTATTATTATCAGCTAAGTCATCAATTCAATCCCTAGGAAATTGACAAATGTTTACAACATTTTAATTAAACTTTCGCTGTCATATGTGTTCGCGTTTCAGCCACCAAAGCTCTTTTACCGTATGAGTTGGAGTGTCAGCTTTCAGCTACTAATAGCATTGAAAAATACTGTTCACTTAAGTAGATAAGCTTTAAAATGCAGGTTCAGAATAATGTTTTTAAGAGTAATAAGCACTTTTTTTTTTTAAAAAAAGAATTGTTTATTTTCCTTCAATATCTTGCAAATTGCATTTGTCACACAAAAATAAATTTTTATACGTAATAGTATAACAACTATTTATAGTGTTCGCGCAAAAATATTTTATAAAATGAACTGTTTTAGATACTAAATGAAATGTTTAGTCTTTTAATTGACAACTTTTTTTAAATATAAATTTAAGCATTCTTTTAAATTTAAAACTCTAACAATTTTTTCTTATAATTTTATGACCGTCGTTGAACAGTCAACTAAATTTTTGCGTTTACGACTACTAAAGATCAACTACATAGCCTTGTAATTTTGAACCCAATCCAAAAGACAAGGGATCACGTATTGGCAGAAATTCGGCCTTCGCGGAGGACTTTTTTGAGGGAACTAACCCACATTTGCGTTACATGAAGAAGATGACCACGAGTACCTCCCACGGTTAGCCTGACGGCGAAGGGACTCTAATCCATGATCCGTCTACCACTGAGTATATTTCACGTCAGCACTGTGGTCGATGCAAGCCGGATGCGGAATTCGTATCGACCAACCATCGCTGCGATTTGGAACCCGGTTCACCTCAGTGGAAGGCTGAACCAGCTAATTATTTTTTTTTGTAGAAATTGTTTTAATTGTTCTCATTGCACCATAACTTAAAACACTCTCTTTATTATTTACATGTAAATGATTAAGAATAAAGCGCCTTCTTTAAATCCCAAACTCATTTAATAATCAATGATTCGACATCGTGAATTAACGAAACAGTTGAATTTACTTCAAATGTTGCAGCAAACTTCAAAAATCGCTTAGATCGAGTTTAGAATTAAGTTGTAACAAAAATGAAGAAACTTTCTGAATAGTTTGATGAAATCTCTGAAACTGTAAAAGCTTCGATTCATTACAATGCGCAATTTGCACACATCAATAAAGAGAGGAAGAGTTAATGGAGCTTCAGAATATTTCAAAACAGTACATAAATTTTTCCAATAAACATTTCACTATATAGTTTTAAAGACGACTGAGACCACTTCTTTTCTTAGAGAAATGGGAATTTCCAATTTTTTTTTATGGCTAGTTAATCACAAATGTGATATTATTGGTACTGAAATTAAATAGATGATTCATAAAAATAAAATAAAAAAGTATTCTATATTCTTATTTTGAATAATACATGATGCTTTGACCATCTTTATTATATTTTTTTTACAATTCTCATAAAAAAGTTAAGTAAAAGGAAATTGCACAGTGTGCAAAATAAAAAACGGACCACCCTGAATACCTTTTGATCAAATAATCACATTTTCATCTTCTAGGACTCAATCTTCAAGGGGTTGACTTCAAATGTACTAATTTATTAGTGCAGACGATATTTTAAGTTACGAAATCAGACATAAAGCGTACTTTCTCTGAATAAACATACTTTTTTGCTGTTGACGGATTTGGATTTCTGACCTCGCAATTGGATCACAAACGATATTTTAAGTTACGGAACAATATTTTGCGAACAATATTTGAAACGATATTTTAAGTACGATTTTGCGCCTGATTTCGTTACTTAAAATACGTCTGCACTAATTAATTAACATATTTGAGGTCATCCTCTCAAGCCTTTAAGATTGAGTCCGAGATCGTTAAAATCCGATTATGAGATCAAAAATTATTCAGTGTGGTCCGAACAGTGTGCAGAAAGAATTTTGCGCACTGTACACATTATTAGTCAAGTTGTGATGGCTTAGTGGTTAAAGGTACAAAGATGTCACCATGAAGGAATAAGATCCGATCCTCAGTGATGGTTTGATACCCACCTAATCTTAAATCGATGGGCACCAGCCGGTGAAGGAAGTAAAAGCAATTTTTGCGCGGTGCTGACTATGGTGAGCTATAGATCTAGCCTCACCTAACTTTGTTTAAAGCTTTAAGTTTATTTAACACCGTTGGCAACGTTCCGTTGACAACTGAGTTGTAATTCGGTTTTTCACTTTTTCAGCTTTACCTTTTCATTCTCGGCCGTCAGATCAGATGGTTGTGTTCTTGTTTTTAGTTAATAAATTTAGTTTNATAAAGCGTACTTTCTCTGAATAAACATACTTTTTTGTTGTTGACGGATTTGGATTTCTGACCTCGCAATTGCATCACAAACGATATTTTAAGTTACGAAACAATATTTTGCGAACAATATTTGAAACGATATTTTAAGTACGATTTTGCACCTGATTTCGTTACTTAAAATACGTCTGCACTAATTAATTAGCATATTTGAGGTCATCCTCTCAAGCCTTTAAGATTGAATCCGAGATCGTGAAAATCCGATTATGAGATCAAAAATTATTCAGGGTGGTCCGAACAGTGTGCAGAAAGAATTTTGCGCACTGTACACATCATTAGTCAAGTTGTGATGGCTTAGTGGTTAAGGTTACAAAGATGTCACCATGAAGGAATAGAGTTCGATCCCTAGTGATGGTTTTATACCCACCTAAACCTTAAATCGATGGGTACCAGCCGGTAAGGGAAGTGAAGGCAATTTTTGCCTGGTGATGACCACATTACCACAATAATGTTGATGGTCAAAAGCCTTTGACTAGCCTTACATTCCATGGCTCCTTGTTCCATAATATGCTGTTGCGAGTTGCTTTCTTTACACATTAGGATTCACAAATTATTTTTAATGCGAGAAAAAAATAATACTACTACTTAAATTTAACGAATCACTGCTGAAGAAGACAAAAGTGAAAACACTAAATTCCGTTTGATTGCCGGAGGTATCATATATATAAGTTAAAAGAGAATAAATGGAAGCACTTTTAATTTTCTCCACACAATCAAAACAGTTTTTATCCCTTTCATAACACCTTCTTCTAAAGGGATTCAACAAATTTTAATAGCATTTGTTGTTAAAAATTGATTTGAGACGTCTAATGCTTATAGTTTTCAAGTCAGGTTTTTGACAAGTATATTAATAATATGTTAATATATATTAATAATATATGTAATATGTTGACAAGTATATTAATAATATGTTTTGACATGTATATTAATAATATGTTTGACAGTGGCCAGTACAGAACCCCTCCTAAATCAAACCTAGGTACTTATTTGTAAATTAAAATCAGGCTTAGAATACGTGTTAAGTATTCTGTGCTCAATGTTTCTTATATCGAAATTATAGTAAGGCTAATTGTAATTAAATCATTAATTATTTCTGAATATCAACTGTATTTAGTTTGACTCATTGCTAAGGAAAATATGATTTCTAAGTAAATTTTTACTTGTTTAACTAACTTGGACAGATTTGCTGCACTGAGAAATTTTTCTCATTTTTCAGCTTTTTGGGTGATGATTTCTGGTCAATAGACAATTTCTATACCAAACGAAGTCGAAGAAAAATAAATTATTTTATTTTAATAATATTTGACTTATTATTATTGTTCCGTATAAAATAACAATGAAGACAAATAAGTATTGTAATTTCAGGCACTTGTCAGGAAAAAAAAAATTACATTTTAAGACCCTGCCAGATGCTTAGCCGATTTATCAGACACTTCAGCTCTGAGTAAAAAAGGAAGTTTAGCATTAAAAAATTGATTAAAAATATACGTTAGATAAATAACCAATATACGTTAGATAAATTACCAATATACGTTAGATAAAAAACCATATTCGAAACATGTTTTAAAATGGAAAGACGCGTGTAACAGTAGCTGCAAGAGAGTTTCAAATTTGCTTTTACGCAAAATGCAATACTTTTTAATATTTAAACGGAAGAAATGATTTAAAAAAAATTGGCATTGGCTCTTTTACGTCAATTTTACCGAGAACCAGATGAATTCAAATTTTAAAATGGTGATTCAATACCTATTTTGATTCAAGCAATTGAATAGTACTCATGAAAAATATATTTTATATATTTTACTACTATTCATATTTTCTTGTAACTGTAGACTGTTAAAAAGCGCGCATCGATGAAATCCTTGAATAATATATTTTTTCTTGATAAAACATTTCAGCAATGAAAACGAAACGTTCTGATTTAAAACATTGAATAGTAGAATAAAAGTGGTTTGTATTTTAGTTACTCTCTTAAATTTTGTTCTACGATTACTGTGGGTCTTTTTCCATTAATCCTGTGATGCCACAATAGGCTTTTCCATATATATATATATATATTTCCTAGCTTTTAAAATTTCTTTATTTCTTAAACTTACTTTTTAAATCATTCTTAACAGAATTTCAATTAAATTGATTCAATTGTTTAATTTTTGTTGCAATTTATAAAAAGCGAATATAAAATATTTTATTTTTTTCTTATAGATCAATGTAACGGCTAACAATCGATCAATGTAACGGGATTCTCATTAATTTACTGTTGCAACTTATCGAAAACAAAAATCTATTTACAATTCCTTATTTCTTACCACAAATATGTTTAAGTTACATGTCTATACCAATTCTCAGTCTTTTTATTAATTCGCGATCGCCAAAGTATTTTCAAATCTAATATTGATTATGGGGGGTTGGCTTCATTTTTGGCGATGTTATCTTTCGATAAATCGCCAAACTTGGATCTCTTTCCATGCTCCTATCTGTCCGTTGGGAACAATTCATTCTCAATTTCCAATTTCAGGCGACTGGGGGTGCCCTTTTGGGCCTCCCAGTATGTACTCAATATGAAGAGAATGATTTTTCTTGATCCCTCTTTAAGGGTTTTTTCTTTATTTTTATATTTCGGATTATGGCCATTTTCAATACTTAATAGATGAATTTTTCTTAAACGATTTTATTACTTTCAGTGAGATAATTGTCATTATATTACATCCAAATTAAAATGTAACTGTAACGGCTAAAAGTCAATGATGATGTCTAAACTATCACTAAACATTTGGAATAATAATCACCGCCTCCATATACCAGATGCAACTAAATTTAACTATTTTATATTCAGTTTTATTTTATTTTATTTACTGAATATCTGTTCTTCCGACGGGGTGAAAAAGGAATTAAAAAATGTTTTTCTTTTTTTTTTATTGAAAATGGCTAAACATACAGCAAAATTTTTTTTCATTTCAAATTTTTATTTTATTTTAAATTTTGAATAATGAAACAATTGTGATTGCAAATGGCGATCACAGGTTACCCATTGGGTCCATATTGAGTCCTTAAAGAGGAGTACTTCAGTACATATTCAGTACACAAAGTATTCATTTTCAGTACAAAAGTATTCAGATGCTCCGTGATACGGATTCGAAGAGTCCTGAGCCATATATCGACATGATGTTGGTCCCTGTTTTGCATTGATGGCGATCGTATATATCTAAGAAGACGTACCAATATATTTCATAGATGGCCATAGGCTTTGGTTTTCTGACGTCCATCACAGTTAAAGTGAGCGAGGATGGTCGATTTTACTGGCTACGTGATCTGCGTTCTAATTCCTCCCAAAGATGTTCTACGGCATTTAGATCGGGGCTCTGAGGAAGCCAGTTCAGTTTTTGAACACCCATTTCGTCAAACTATGGTCAGTTTTGATGTATGAATGTAGTTTTCCTTCTGGAATATAAATGGGTCTTTCAAATAATGCAGTAGAATTGGGAGAGTAGCATTACCCAGTATGTCCATACACACCTCAGAGTTCATATTTTTAATCACAAGAACTAAGGGATCAAGACCAAATCATGAAAAACACTCCCACACCATCCTCTTTATGTAGGTGTTCCGATACTTTTATACATATACAGTCCCTGCCCAAATTATCAGACTCACTATATTGTTTATTAAAATAAATTATTAGTCATAAATTATTAGAAACAATAAAGATTCTATGCAAAATCTTAATTATCAGGTGATACTGTACAGCTTTATTGTTTTTATGTGACTGAAACCGGTTTGCACTTGCTTATGTTCTTGTATCAAATGGCTAAATTTGATGAGATATAATATGAATTCGACGATTGGATAAATTAGACGATATATTATATAAATATAGAATATTTAATACATCAGGTATTATATTAGTACATTCTAATAATTAGATCAAATTATTAGACGCACTGTAGTTTTTTTTAACAATTACAAGTTTTGCACGAGTTTATAGGCAATACTTTTATATTTAATCATACATGCAATGGGTTTTTATTCGGGAGATTTTTTACATATTTCCCATTTGTATTTCAACATATTACATTACAATGGTAACTCATTGTTACACGAACGTAAACAAGTTCAAACCGGTTTAAGTCGCTTGAAAACAATAAAGCTGTATCACGTGATAATTAAGATTTTACATAGAATCTTAGAGTGCGTCTAATAGTTTGGCCAGAGACTGTATGAGCAAATAACTGCACACATTGATTAGCTCCAGAAAATTGAAAAATGATATGAAAAGTATGTACCGAGGGCANTGAATTAGTCGTTTAAAATGGGATTTTTGGGGTGAAATCTGCGTAACTAAATTTATTAATATTTATTGAGGATGGTATTATAACTTCTATAGGGTATTAGTGGGTTTATGACTGTTTTTTCTCAGGGATCTTTTTTTTTGGTTCTGACTTCCGCCGGATGCGGGATGACTCTGGATTTGGTAAACAGGTCAATCTAGATTCTTTCGCCTTGCTGAAGGGAGGATAAAGGAGAAGTGAAGAGTGTGGCTAAAGGCAGTAACCCGGAGGATACGCAGCTTGTCCGCAGGAAGGGTGATACGCAGCTTGTCCGCAGGAAGGGTGGTCCGTGACAGCACCTCGGAGATTGTGGATCGTGAACTTAAGGAAAGCTAAATTGAAGTCTCTAGCGGGTAGATCGACCGTGATTAGCCGTAGGCCGATATCTTCGAGACGGTGGGCCAAGTCCGAACGTATCAAGTCCGGTGCTCCCCTTCAGCATGCCTAAGCCTAATGAAGTTAGAATAGCTGGAGAAATTTTGAGATCCTAGCCGAGGAGTTTGCCCACGAGCTCATCTACCATTCCGGTGGGCGTTTCCAGAAGGCGAACAGTAAATTCTTTTGGGTACTTATAAAACTTGAAATTTTATTTCGTTAACATTTTAGAGGAATCATTTACCGTAAATTCTGAACTGTTTATGTTGTGTTTTTTTTTGTATAGGAGAACAATGAGTATTTAAGTGTGATTTATAGACATCACAAACCAAGTCTTAAGCGCTTTTAGTAATATTAAATGCAGTTTTTATTTCTTAAATGTCTTTTTTGAACTGTATGAATTGAAGGTTATGCTTCACTGTTTTAAGGTTGCATGTTGTTTTAATTAATGTATAAAGGGAAGTGTTTATTCCCATGTTAGCATTTGGAAATGTGTGGAATTATGTTTTTTGGAGATTTAGAGTTGCAATAAAAATGAGTTTTAAATGTTAAGAGTTTCCTGTAATTCATTCGATACTTGCCTACTGTATAACCTGGGTAACCGTTACTAAAGTTAAATTTAGAGATCACAGCTAGAGGGGTAACGGTGCAGTTTATTACAATAATTAGACCAAATTATTAGACGCGCTGTAGTTTTTCAATAATGACAAGTTTTCACGAGTTTATATGCGATGCTTTTATATATTTAAACATACATGTAATGGGTTTTTATTCAGTAGATTTTGTGTATACTTCCTATTTGTATTTATTTTTAACGTATTGCACTACAATGTTAACCAATTGATACACGAACGTAAACAAGTGCAAACCGGTTTCAGCCATGTAAAAACAATAAAGTTGTATAGTATCACCTAATAATTAAGACTTTACGTAGAATCTTATAGTACGTCTAATAATTTGGCCAGGGACTATATAATATCTTAATGATAAAGAATCCGAATCAGTCAGAAACGAGAAAAGTTCAATCTGAAAAAGTACGCCATTACGCATGGTTCTGAAACTAGAATTGTCGTCTGTACTAATTATTTCACACACTCCAGACTGATGTTTTCTTAAAATATTAAATTCGCATTTTTGTATTTGCAAATCCGTTTAATAAGTCAAAAGTACTTCAGTTTTTCGATTTTCATTTCGTACACTGAACAATTTATCAATGTGAGGGATATTATTAAAAATAACTTTGTAATGGAGTTAGTCAAATCGATTTTTAGTGAACAAAATTTTCTGAAAATATAAATTTTTTCTTCGAGTTTGTTTTTTCTTCAAATAATATATAAAGCTATCCTCTTAATTTTCACCTAAACAAGATATAGTCGTAAAATATGTCAGAGCCGTATTTAATGCATACAATTTTCTTCGCTATTAATCTTCCACATTTTATTATTTACCACCTTTGTCGGTCTAAATGAATGATGCAAGAGAAATCACGAATTCTAAGACTGATCAATAATGTTGCCACCAATTATCTGCATTATTTGCATTTTTTTTTATTCCAACCAATTTGGAAGCAGTCACGTGATTTTTCTTCCACTTTTACGAAACGAATTTAGCTGTTAAATTTTTCTAACGCCTCATTCATTATCCAGACAAGAATGCTTAATATCCTTTCTGATCATTGTCTGATGTAGAAGAAGGATGGGTAGAAAGAAAAAGAAGAGGAACCTCGCCTTTGTCGCCAACATAGATCTTTTTTGGCTCATTAATCGCATCTTATTTCGTTAGACGAAATGAACCAATAGAAAAACATCTTTGTTTTGAAAAATGTTTCCTTTGAGGAATTGACACCGTTTACATTGTTTTTTTAATTGAATTAATTTACATTTTGTGTTACACAACCTGATTCAGTTTTCTTCTATATTAAATGTAAATTTAGTGCAAATTTAATTTTTCAAATAATTTTTTTAAGGAATACTGGATTAAGATTTATAGTGATACTTTTTGGGCATAAGACTGTTTTAGTACGACATTTTTCTAATGCAAAACCAATGGAAAACTTCTCATTCTTTTATGTAATAACAAATAAATTAAATTTAGATATTAGAAGATATTGTTATATGAATATTTCCAAGCCAAACAATGCATCAATGTATATATTTTAGATTCTATTGCAGCATTATTTTTAAAGGTAATGTTGATTATTTTGTTGCAGTTCTTTTGGTATATCATATTATATTTAAGAACAAACATATAGAATTAAATAAAAAAACAACTGCGAAAAATGCTCCATTCATAGTTTTATATGCTAGAAATTGTTTTAAAACTCCGACCGGCCTGTGTAGGGGGCAGGGAACTGTCCTTGCATCAAAAAGGTCCTGGGTTCGAATCCCGGGCAAGGCGTGACGAATTCCTGGCCATAGATGGCGCTACTGAAAAACAGGAACAATCGCACACCGACTGCCTAAACAGGCATACGACAAAAAATTGTTTTAAAACAAAAATAATGCAAGTTATCTTACCAAATCGCATTTTAATCCCTACGCAAATATTTAAAAATTAAATTATCATAAAGCTCATTATAGCATTTTATGCTAGAAACGGTTTAACTGCAGTAGTTTTGTAAGTTGATTTATATTATATTTTTTTTCAAAAACAAACATTTGAAATTGAAAAGTTAAAATTTATTTTGAAATAAAGCCATTTGAATAAATGAATAAAAATATTTATGTGAGTGTATGATATATGTACCTTATGCAAATCCACAATTCTGAACATACATATAAATACATCTTACTTCTTATTTTATTCGATCCAATATGTAATAACAAATAAATTAAATTTAGATATTAGAAAATATTGTTATATAAACATTTCTAACCACCCCAAACAATGCAATGTAGATATTTAGACTATTTTTCAACATTAATTTACATGTAATATTGATTATTTTGTTGCAGTATCATATTATATTTAATTACAAACTTACATATTTCGAAAAACCATTTCGAAAAATGCGCGTCATTCATACTTTTATATGCTAGAAATTGTTTTAAAGCAAAATTAATTCAACTTGTCTTACTAAATCGTATTTTTAATTCATGAGCAAATATTTAAAAATTAGAAAACACCTTCCATTTATAGTGTTCTGCCTTACACTTTTTTAAACAATTGTACTTAACATTACAAATTATGTAGGTTGCCTTAGTACATTATATTTTATTTAAAACGATAAATTAAGACTAAAAAGTGCAATACGGTTTCACCATAAATCTTCTTATAGCATTTTACGATAGAAATTGTTTTACTGTAATAGTTTTTTGGATTGCTTTACATTTTATTTTGTTCAAAAACAAACATTTTGAAATTGAAAAGTAGAAATCGATTTCTAAGTAAAGCCAGTTACATAAATGAAGAAAAATATTTATATGAGTGTATGCATATATGTACTTTATGCAAATCCGCAATTCTGTACACGCATCTTATGCTTCTTATTTTATTCGAATACGAATATTTAAAATTAGAAAGTAGGAAATGATTTAAAAATAATCCATTTATAATATTGTTTGGTAGAAATGTTTAATAACAAGAGTTTTGTAGAATTGCTGTCAATATGCCCTATTTTTTTTCTGAAACGAACTCTTAAAATTAAATGCGAAAGAGAAAAAAAAAAAGATTCCAAAAGGCTCCATTTATAGCATTCTATGCTAGAAATTACAGGAAAATATAAAACAATTTCTCATTTAATACTGGTGATTATAATAAATCCTTTTTATTTACAACAAATTAAATAAAATATATAAATTTCCTTTGTGTTGTAATAGCTTAGGTAATATATATATAATTTGAATAAATGAATAAAAATA
>NC_092208.1:13399732-13408971 GCF_043381705.1 Parasteatoda tepidariorum
TCTTATGTTTACAAACCATTA
This sequence comes from Parasteatoda tepidariorum, assembly GCF_043381705.1. Classification (NCBI taxonomy): domain Eukaryota; kingdom Metazoa; phylum Arthropoda; class Arachnida; order Araneae; family Theridiidae; genus Parasteatoda; species Parasteatoda tepidariorum. The sequence goes on from NC_092208.1 coordinate 13,399,754, forward strand.
CTTAACTCTTTAAGAACCACCAATAGTTTCCTATATCATTTATATTATGTTGCATGTGCATTATTTTATTTGTCACCTTTCACAGCATAAATTAAAATTTTTAACCCCTTAAAATTAGAAGTTAAACCCTTTAGGTCTCTGCTCATTATTATTTTTACTCCTAAAATATCACTACTATTTTGATAAATGAAAAAATATATCACATCTATGATAATATGTATAATTAACTATGTTTTAGTTGAATTTATGAACTGTTACAATTGACCCCGTAAGTGGGGACAATTGTAACAAGCGCACGATTGTCAAAAATTATTAATAACTAAACTAATATAATAACATTTAAAATGAGGTATTTTTTTTCTTGTAGAGGATAGTCTACTTTACTCGTCTGTCAATTAATCCTAATAATATATTGGATTTTTTCTTAGTTAAAAATAGTTAGGTAAAAAATGTTACAATTGACCCCACTCTCCCCTATATCCTATTTTATTTAAAATTAAGAAAAAAATAAATGAATGTATAAAGTTTGGAATTGGTTTTTTAATGATGATGATTCCATGATGATGATTTCAGGATGGTTAAAAATGCATTTAATGTGTGTTCAATTCTATACAAATTTTTTAAATTTTTTAAAAAAAAATATCTGCTTGTTTTTTCTATTTGTTAAAAACAATTTCTGCTTGTTTAATCATAAACATTCTTTTTAAAACATGTTTATCTACCAATAAAGTATCAAAATGTTCTGGTTATCGCAAAGAAATTCGCCGATATCTTTCATTTTCCCTTCCCATTTTCGCTATGCTCATCGTGAAGGTGAATTTTATTCTTCGGTTCTTTTATCGAATATCTTTTTTTCCATCTGTTGGGCGTGAAAATGTCTCAAAATATTCTTCGTGAGACGCTATACAGCAAAGAATGTTTTTTTCAGAAGAACTTTCCATTGTCATAAGCCGTTCTTTGTTCCTCACGAAATATCTTTCTTTCGAAACTTTCTTTGTTATTGTAACCGGATCTCTATCAGTTTCTTCTGATACTCTGAGAAAATCGCCAAATCGCATATGTTTGATTTTTTAGATATGCAATGGAATTTTTTTTATGGTGGTCTTCATTTCCCTATTACATAGCTAATTTTTAAGCACAAATAAAGATACACAACCAAACTTAGTTTCGTTTTTCTAATTAAAAATATTTCTCAGTGTCGAATCCCAGATTTAAAGAAGGAAATCCAAAGAAAAATTACAAAAAAAATTGTGAGAAGAAAAAAAAAATGGTTAAAAGTGGATGGGTAACAAGTTTGAACAAAATAATCAAACAAAGCCGGGAAGACGCGAAATAGTTGTGGAGGTAAGTTAAGAACCCCTGGTGTGCAAGATGTAGAAATTAAAATAAAATGTATTTCCGAAAAGAAAAACGAAAGAAAGGGAATTAGAAATGTTAATTGCAATATATTCTTCAAAATAGGAAATGATTCCCAGAAATCAAGGTAAGTGGCTGAAAAACAGAATTAAATGGTTTTAACAGATGGAAACTCAAACCTATGGTTTTGAGTTTTCCAACTATGTAGGACGCTAGAAAATTGTTAGTGTCTTGATTTTGAGCAAATCTTCCATGTTAAGTTAAAGATTGAATGCTAATTTAATTTGCCTAATCTACGCAAGACCACACTAACCAAAAATTAGGAAAATACTCCGCATATTAATAGGAGAAACATGGTTTTTAGCTTCTTTACATGGAAGAAAATGACAGTAAACTCAATTTTGATTTCATTATGTCTATTATAGAAAAAGAAATCATGTGTGGATCTAAATCTACAACAATATCGGATAAGAAATCACGGAAATTTGGTTACTCGATTGTTGGTACAAATTTCTTAAATTTAATATGATTCGAGTAGTAAAGTTTTCACGGATTTTGACAAAGTTTTAGAAAACGACATATTTATTTTATTCAATTTATTACATTTTTAAAATGGACTTCGTGCGCCACTGTTACAACTTAACCATGCCAGGGATGGCCATCCGCGCATTGGACGCTTCTTCCCCATGATGCAAATTTAATGTCTTTTAGTGCTTAAATTTAGTGCCATGATGCAAATTTAGTGTTGAATTTACAGCAGTAATTTTCTTTATCTATTAGCTTTTAAGAAAGTGACCTAAACGAAATGACATTAGCCTTTAAAGTTATTTATGTTTCATATGAAATAATAATTTTGTATCCATGATAGAAGTAAGCAATAAGTTGTTGACTGAAGCTTTTTACATTAATTACACGTCACTTTGTTCAACGGAACAGAAAATCTATTTTCTCAACAATTTTTCCGGACGCTCATTACTAGCTTCTGGAACTTTCATATGCCAGAAGAATGTACCAACAATACCAAGCATTCCATACTTCTACGTTAAAGTCATTAAATAAAGGATCTTAGTAGAGATAAAAAAATAAAGAGAGAAATTCTCTGGGAAATTCATAATCCGATGGAAGTTCTGAACATGTAATGGTTGTTACAGCGAAATGTTAAAACATATTAAACTAAATGAAAGGATTTAATTTCACTGAAAAAGTATTTAAGATAGTAATTTGCTAAATGCTCTCAGGGAAAGTTACGTTGAATTCGAAATTTTATGGGGCAGCGTGAACTAAAAATAACTTGACTAAAAATAACTCGTTGCCTACAAAGTATTCTGTAATGATCACCATTAATGAAACAATGAAGTTAAAAACCATACTCACAAGGGAGCGTTCGTAAATTAATACTTGAACTGGTTCGTAAATTAATACTGAAACACTGAAAAATAATTATTTTAGGTCAGTAAATACGATAAATATATTAAAATCAACTGAAATAATTTTTTTTCGAAGATGCAGCGGAAGGGAGCTTTCTAGCATAAAACTAAATCTCACTATGAATAGGTGAATAAATATTTGACAATTTTAATCCCTCCTCAATTACATGACATTCAATTCAATTTCTCAAAAACTGTTCGATTACTTTCGTTCAAATTTTTTTTATTTTGCCAAATAAAATCAATAATATTAAAATTGTATGGCTTATAAATCAAAAAGTTTTCAGCAGATTTTGCTAATTGTGTGCAAAAGTTTATCTATTCACTTAAAAAGTTCTCGAGATATGACGGAATGAGCAAAAAATAAGGGGTTAAGGAGTTAAGGAAAATAAGGGGTTAAGGATCCCTTAATTAACATTAAGGGGTCCCAACTCTCGACTGCCCTTCCGACCAAACTATCGGGACCAATCATATTTCTCAAACTGCTGCTACCCTCGATATTTTGTCTGTCAAAAATCATAATCCATCGCAAAAAAGGGTATGTTTATTCATAGAAAGTACATTTATGCGTTTGATTTCGTAACTTAAAATATCGTCTGTATCAACTAATTGACATATTTGAGGTCATCTCTTAAACCATTAAGATTGAGTCCTAGTACGTGAAGATCCATTAGATCATAATTCATACAGTGTGATTCATATTTTCCTTTTTTTTATGTACACTGTACATACATTTCTTGTTAGGTAATTTACTCATATAATTATTATTTTTTTATAGTATTTAACTACATTTCCAATTTTTTAAAAAATTGTATAGAAACTCTTTCAAATATTTAAAATTTTATCTTACTTTAAAATGCATATTATCAGAATTTTTTTTTTTGTACATTATCAGTTCGAAAAATACCTCTACTACAAGCAGTGAAAATAAAATGTATGGTCATGTTGCTCTAATATTGCCTAAAGATAAGTGAATAGTTTTAAAATCTAATATATATTAAAAATCAGTTTTTCTATCAATATAAACAATTACAACAGTTTTTAAAAATTTTTTTCATTTAAGTAATTTTATTCAAGAAATTGCAGTAGAGTAATAAAAGAATATTTGTGTAAAGGGAATAAAACCACAACGAAGATGGAAAAAAGAGAACCAAATACTTTCCTATCTTAACCGCAGTTGTAACTGAACCAAGAGTCATCACGTGATATTCCCGAATAAAAACAAACAAAATGGCGACGTTAACTAAGCAGAGAACTCTTTAAGCACCTCATTCATTACGAAGTTGGGGAATGCTAATAACCCAACCGATCGCTATCAGATCTTCTAGAAATAGAAACTTGGGTTACGACGTGGAAAGATTCTGAACTACTGACTCCAGTGTAACATGTTGGGAGCAATATTTCGAAGATAGCAAATAACGTTATGAATGAAGATTCGTCTGGGCTCAATAAAACTTGTTGCTTCGAAGTGGCAACAGTTCTTATCGCGTTGTTTTTGTTTTGTTTTTCTGAGTAAAAGAATGAGGGGATGTTTTTCTGAGAGTAAAGAAAGTTAAGAATGAGTAAAAAAGAACGGAAGTTAAATTAAAAAGAAAAAATTCCATCGCTGCAAGGGGTCTTGTGGTTTGTTCTAGAATTTAGCTTTGGTTAAAATTCAACTGTTTTTTCCTTCTGTTGATTAGGCAGTATAATTTCGGAAAATTCTTCAAAGAGATGCACTACAGATGAATATTGCGTTTAATGTTGTATCCAAAAGGCTTTTTAAGTAAAAAGAGTATAAAATAATTGAAATTACTATTAATTTCAAAATTTTAATCGAAATAAATTGTTTTTTTTTAAATTTTTAATTGAAATAAGTCATTTGGAATTTTTACTAATAAATATCGTTTTTAATTTTCAATAATGATAATTGTTAAAAGTTTTTAATAATGAATATCGTTTTGAATTTTTCATCATGAATTTGAATTTTTCATTTATGGAAAAAAATATTTCATATCGTTGAAATAATTGCTTTGAATCCTTAATAATGAATACAGTTTTTTCTTAATCGAAGTGATTTTTTTCAGTTAAAAACTTTAAAATAGTTGAAATTATTCATAATTTGAATTTTTTTAATTGTTTACAGTTTTAAATTTTTGAGGGTGAATATCGTTTTCGATTTTTTATCCTGGTGGATTTCTCTTTAATTAAGAAATATTAAAAACTACGTTAATGAGAATTTCAAGGTACTGAGAGTGAACAACTTAAATTTCCATCGGAGAGGAGACAATAGAAAAAGATTCTAAAGAAAGCCTTTGCCCACAAAGGGCTGTTGAAGAAGAAGAAGATATACAAACGTTTGAGTTGGCTCAATTACAAAATATAAAAATATGTGTTTGCCTACTTAAGATTTTAGAACAAACACGATAATTTCTGAGAGTAATTTTTTAGATATGTATTCCCCCTAAAGTACAAAACTCACTATCTTGATATACGAAAATACTGTAAATTCTGAGTAAGCATAACTCATCAGCGTGAAATTGTCAAGAGGCATATCTAAAAAACATATAGTTCACAAGCCATCAAGTTGTGACAAATTTACACAGTAACGAAGCCATTTTTAAGTTGAAGAGTGATAATTTAAACAATAAATTAATAATTTAAATAATAAATTAGAATAAAGTAATAAACTATTCATCATAGTATTTAAAAAACTGTATATCAATATTTTTTCTTTTAGTATTTTCATAAAAATAGTTTTATAAGCATACATCAATATATCTTTACAAGTTACAATCAATCATTAAATTTAACTTACTAAACTAACAATTTTTGACAAAACGTTTACATTTTTAACAAACTAAAATTTTAATACATAAAAAATGAGCAAAAAATGTATTTTTTAAATAAATAACGCGAGAGCACAGAAGAAAAAGCAATGAACTTATTTTTTTTAAAATTTTTTAATTATTCTTATTTTTCTTTGCTAAATCTTCGAATTAGCAAAAATAATTTTAGTTTATTATAGTAGTAAATTTAAAAGTACGTTCAAAATCAAAAGTAAATTTATAGTAGTATCTACGTTCAGCATAAGAATCGGAGTAAATGTAAGTATTATTGGTAATTGTTTAAAATAAAAAGAAAAATTATAGACATTTCAAAACAAAATATAACTTTTTGTATAATGAATTTTCCGAAAGAAGTTTAAGCACACACTCTTGACCTTCCCCCTTCCTGTTGACGTTTATGCAAGCACGTGGCAGCAGATTTTATTCTTTGTTTTTTGAGATTTTTATCTTTCCACAAAAACTATGAGCTATACCAGGGGTTTCCAACTGGCGGCCAACGGGCCGCATCACACAAGCCTCGAAGCCTTTTTTTGTGGCCCGCGAACTAAAATATATTAGTTTTCATTTTTTTGTGCGGACAATTTTCGTAAAAANAAAAAAAAAAAAAAAAAAAAAAAAAAAAAAAAAAAAAAAAAAAAAAAAAAAAAAAAAAAATATATATATATATATTTTTTCATTTCTGTGAAATTTAACATACCAACGGTGCAAAAAAATTTACTTCTCAGGTTTTACACCCAAGAAAATATTTATTCAAATACAAAAATAATCGTGTATGTTGCTCTCTTTTACTTTTTATTGATTTATTTTTTGTATTTTGCGAATATAATTTGGCATATACGTATCAGAAATTTTCTCGAAGAAATTTTCCGATTTAACTTTTTGAAACCACTCATTTTGGACGAAATTACTTACATTTGTAAATTTTAAAGCGCATAAAAGAGGGAATGAATATCATGTTTTAACTAAATTCCCTGAATTGAATATCGCATGAGCGGAAAAGTAGAAAAAAAATTCATTTCAGAAGCTCGAGAATTTTTTAGTTGTTGCTATAATTCCTAATAAGTCGAAATTCATAATCACAGAATTAAATTTAAAAGAAAAAAAAATCTTGTCCCTAAGTTTCAGATTAAGAGAGGATTTAAAATGATACGTAACAAGCATTATTTGTAATGCTTGTTATTTTGTTTTTTAATATTAAAAGAACTTTGATAAAAGTCTGATGTTCTTTCTAACATAAAAGAGTCCTATATAAAATTTTGATAAAGTTGTGGCCCGCCATTTGATTGGTGCTTTTTATTGTGGCCCTCGGCCTAGTGTAAGTTGGAAACTCCTGAGCTATACCCTTCGATATTATATCCATATAAGAAAACCATCTAAGCACTTGTACTGAAAACCCTGCTTATACACACTGTTACACACATTGATTAAACGATGAAAAAAACAAGTTTTGTAAGAACTAACTCAAGATACAGCCACCTTTTTTTTAATCACACTAGCTTCATGTAATTAGTTTAGTTCCTTTTAGAAATTGAAGAAAAATATTAACCCTGAAAATTTTTTCTCCTCATTTCATATTTGTTCGTTTTTTTTTCTTTTTATCTTCCGCTTTCTGAAAATAAATGCAGTTCTTATTTACTGGGATGTAACTTTTGAAATAAGATTCGATGATATAAGTTCTATATAAGGCATAAAATGACAAGCTTCTTTCAATTTGCTGGAACATTCATTTGCTGGAACATTGGTTACATTCTTTTCCTAAAGGATAACAAATATATTCTGAGACTTAATTAATTAAAAAAAAAATAAAGGCTCATGAGGTTGGTTTTCACCCCTGAAATGTTGTATGTTTCGAAAACTATTTTGTTTAAAACGAAACATATTTGATTTTAGAGACTTTTAATGCCTTTTCGCTCGTTTTTATTATCCTTTTATACAATGCATTTGTGCGTAAAATCTAACTTCCCTAGGTCACGATTTTGGACCAAATACTATTTCAAAACTTTCTTTGGACTTAGCAGTGTTTATTTTTTTCATAATGATCTTGGAGAATATATTTCTTACCATACTTTAAAAGCAGAAAGATCAGTTTTTTTTCATTTCTCCTTTCACTTTTTTATATTTATTTTGTCATCGATGAAACTATGTTAGTAAACATTTTCTTAGCATATTGTCGGAGTTACAAAGCATTAAAGACAGGTATCAAATCAATAAAGATATGCTTTTTATTTTATTTTACAACCGTCGTTGAATAGCCGACCCAATTTTTGGGTTAACGATCAAGTATTAGGAGAAATTTGCCTTCGTGGAGAACTTCTTAATAAAACTAACTCGCATTTGCATTACACGGAGAGAAGAACCACGAAAACCTCATTCGGTTAGCCTGATAGCAAGGGGACTCTAATCCATAATCCGTCCACCACTGAGGATATTTGATGTTAGCACTGTGATCGGTGCGAGCCACAGAGCCATCGCTGGGTTACGAAAGCCGGACTCTTCACTGGGCGCTCTATTCCCTGAGCCACGAAAATGCCTTATTCTAAGGTATCATCATAAAATTACCAAATTTTCCCCATGTTTACCAAAATTCTTCCACTATATAAAATCATATTTTATTGTTAATTTTACCAAAATTATTACCAAAGCACTTTCGTAAAAACTATCCAGCTTTTTGGTTTTCTCCTAGAGTAATTCTTGAACCGTATTCTGCAATTGTACCCTATTCAGGTAGTTTCGACCATAATTTTTTTCTCAGTGTGCCAAGACCTCAGTCATCTCATTGTGATCTCTCTCTCCCTCATAGTCAGATCATTGTGTTAATTATTATTTTCTTCTTCTTCTGTAACTTTCAAACATTCTTCTCAAGCTCATCTCTGTATCTTATTGTCACGTTTAGCGTTATTTCTCAATTACGTGTTCAGGGTTTCATCCAATCTTTATGATTATAATTAATCACATAAACATTTAGTCTCCTCATTCCGCTCATCCTAGTGCTTTATTATGAATTTCATCTATCTTTATATAACCTTCTTATTTGTATCTATGTTTCATTCTTTCGTACGCTGTACATCTCATACTCATGATTTTCGTTTTTAATATGTTTTAATTGGATAACTGCAAGTAACGTCATCATATATAAATCAGGGCGCTAGTTGATTCAGAAGACAAAGGTTCAACCAGAAGACAAAGGAACTCCTGGATCAAATATTACACGGAGAGGAAAACCACGAGGCCTCCCATGGTTAGCCTGACGGCAAAGGAATTCTAACTCATGATCCGTCTACCACTGAGGATATTTAATCTCAGCACTGTGATCGGTGTGAGCCGGGAGTGGAATTTGCATCGACCAGCCATCGCTGGGATTCGAACCCGGTTCACTTCAATGGAAGGCGAGCTCTCTATATCCTGAGACACCAGGTCTCTAATTTTCAGTAATTATCAGAATTGGATACCGGATATTGACGTCATAGTAGGAAATCAGGGCATTTGTTGATTCAGAAGCCAATCAAGTTCGACACACGTGCGTGACGTCGCTTACATGTATCCAATTAAATCTGATTTAAATCACATGGTCAGTCACTTCATTTCTTTTCGAGTTAAAAGTTATATA
>NC_092208.1:13411343-13414214 GCF_043381705.1 Parasteatoda tepidariorum
CTGTTCATAACGCTCAGCGAATATATGTATATATATAGATATATATATATATATATATATGGTACGTAAAGTTTATCTTTTCCAGAATTCCGGTCCCGGTCTAAATAAATTTGTGCTTTAATTTGCAATTTTTTTTCTTCTTCAAATTCTCTCGGCACAATTTTATCGTGATGTTATTAAAAAGTTGCAGAAAAGCAGAATAGTAATTACTTGATTAATTCACAATCTGACGATAACTTAAAGATGATCTAATTGACCATATAAAGAGGTTTTCTTTAAGGAATTAAAAGCACATTAAATCAAAGTAAGATGTTAAGTGGACAGTATTTAATTTTATATGAAGACAATTCCGGGTAAAAATCATATCTTGAAGCATTTCTCTGATGGTATTTTCTTTGATCAAACTCTCTTTTCCTATAAAATAAAATGAAACTTAATTTTCACTGCGACTGTGACTGAATTTTTTTATCCATCTAAATTAGTACTTGCTTACTTGAAAACAGTAAAACCTTTTCTTAAAAAACATTCCAAAGGACTTAGTTAAAATTTCTTCGTATAATTTATTTAAATGGAAAGATAAGCCAGTTTTGGATGTTACTTAAAAGAAAAGTATTATCTCAGAAACGAGTAATTTAATTATTAATAACTAAAATGATCAATTATCATTAATAATTATGGTTAAATGTTAAATATTACAATTTTAAAGACATGGTGTATATTTTCTTAATTTAAAATTTCGAAATTGAGTGAATAGTGTTTATCCACTGAATATTTTTATAATAAAGGATTATCAATATTTGTTTATTGAATTATGATGAAAATATAAAAGTTAGAGGCGTAATATAATAAAATAAATATTTGTTTAAGAAATTATCTTAAATATATGTGGGTGAAATCTGTACTCACATTTTTCTTTACTCTGAACACCTACTTGTATTGTAACAAAATAGGTTTGTTGTATCATTTTTATTTTAAAATCGATACTTATTTAGTTCAAATATTTAAAAGCTTTTAAAATGTCACCTTAAAAATGTTGGAATGGAATGAAGTTTTTTATTGTTTTAAAAACATATGTGTATTTCTTAAAAAAAAGTATAGTCTCTGCCTATTTTTTTGAATTTTAGTTTTTTATTAATAAAAAATCAACGATTATTGAAATATTAATTTTAAATATTGATGAAAATTAGTAAAAAATAAATATACTCAATATCTGAAATTAATGTTCCTTAAGTTGGTTTTCAGAAAAAAAACAATAAAAATCGAGGGAGAAATTTTACGATCTGAATAAAATATGATTTAACCCCTTCCTTCTCGCTCCTATGAAAATGACGGGGTGAGGTTTCGCCCTCTATTTCTCGCTCCCGTGAAATTTGCGGGCTGGAGTGTTCAGTAGTAACGCGTCAATAAGAATAAAACTAATTCATTTCGTTTGCCTGAGAAACATTTTATTTCTCATTAAACACACCAGATGGCGGTACCAGGATATTTTTAAGGTAATTGTAGATAGTTAGTTTATTTTAAACTAGATGTCAGGACAACATTTGTGAATGCCAGAAAAAAATAGGCACTTTTATGACCGTTTTTTTTTAAATTAACCGATTGTTAAGGGGTTAAATATCTTATTATAATATATTTCTATTATTTTAAAAAAGTTTTTTTAAAGTTATTTTTTAAAGAATTATGTACTCGGACAACTTTCATACAGGGATTCCTACAATTATTAGTGAACACTTTGTGTAATTCTATTAGTTAAAAGTTTTTACAAAATGTCTATTTGATCTAATAATGATTAATGAAAAATATTTACAAGCAAAACTACAGACGTAATTCTCTTTTCACAAGTAAGCGTATTCTGAAGTGTTGCAGGCTTGAAGAAATTTTCAAGGACTGTACAACTTTATGAACATTTCAAAATATTTTTAAACATTATTAGATGTTTAATAATTCTGAAATTTATAAATCATGATGTATTGAAGGAACTGATTGAATTTAGATGAATATTAATTTTATACTTTTATTATTTGCTTATTAATATTCCTGGGTATTTTCAATTAGTGGTCTTGATACTAAATTTCGCCTTTTTTCCCCAAAAATGTTTTTAAAATGGCTGATTCTGAGAGCACACATTGGTCAGGAATTTATCAGATAGGAAATTTTATAATATAAGAAATAATTAAGCATAAAAATAATCAAGTATCAAAATGTATTAAATATCATTTTCCAAAAATAAGCATTCTATTATAAGAATTTTTTTTAATAATCAATTAAATGCTTTTTCTCAGAAATGGTATAACATTAAACATAACTAATTCATTATTATTTATTGCATCATGAGATGCAATGGTATTAATGTGGAATTAATAATTCCGTAACGCTCGCTTACGATTATTTTATTTTATAACCGTCGTTGAACAGTCCATCCGATTTTTCGGGTTCATGACTACTACTGTTTAACTCTACAGTCTTGCACTTTTGAACCCAATCCAGAAGACAGGGGAAGTCCTGAATCAAGTATTGGGAGAAATTTGCCTTTCCTGGAGGAGTTTTTGATGGAACTAACAGCATTTGCGTTACATGGAGAGGAAAACCACGAAAACATTCCACTGTTAGCATGACGTAAAGAGGACTATAACCCAGGAGCTGTCTACCACTGAGGATATTCAACGTCAGAACTGTTGTCGGTGCAAGTCGGATGCGGAATTCGTATCGATCAGTCATCGCTGGGATTTGAACACGGTTCACCTCACAGGAAGACGAACACGCTATCCCCTGAGCCATCACAGCTCACCGGATTATATATATATATACATACATATATATATATATGTATATATATATATATGTATGTATATATAAGGGTAATATATATAC
>NC_092208.1:13414720-13434647 GCF_043381705.1 Parasteatoda tepidariorum
AATAACACTAAAATATTCATATATATATATATATATATATATATATATTAATGACGTCAGCTATCAGATCCTGTAAAAAAAATGCAGATCTATTTAATTTTCATCAATATTTTATCCAAAACTTGTAATGATTGCTTAAGTTACGTGAAATGATAAAAAGCAAACTTGACTGTGCAATTAACTCATACAAAGGGCAATAATTGATCTGTTTTTAATAAGTGCATGTCTCTTTTTTCACAATTTTAATTTTACAATTTTCACAATTATCAGACAAGCATTTTTCATTATATTCTTTGATGTAGGAAAAATTGCATCTTTTTTTTATTTATCACCGAGAGTATGTTAGCAGCTGCCAATGCGATGTCGGCGAAAAATGTTTGTTTATAAATTAATGGGAAACTGTTGCTGATTGGCTGACAGATGGCGTTAATTTTTTATTCTATTTCTGAATCACATTTGTGCGAAAATTTTATGTTTAAATGTATTCCTTAAATGAAATAAAAATAAATAATGATCCCAAATATCTGTTGATTTTATTTGCTGCATATTAAATTTTCTTAAAAAATAGTTTCATAAGTTAATTTTTTTCAAGTAAGCTTTTAATTTTTTGAAATGCAGTTCTTTTATTGCTAGCTAACTAAAAATAACTTAGTTTCAAAAATTGGTTAACGGAGCACCTGTTCCATTGCCTATAAATAATTGCATAAGCCATAAAAAAACAATCTTTTCGATTTCCTCTTGTTTTTTTTGGCTTATAACTTGCTTCGGGTTTCAAAAAACTGCTGGTCTGATCTTAAGATTGAATTTTGCAATTTTTTTCTTCAAGCAAAAAAAGTTTAATTATTTCGAGAATTATAGTATAAAGAAACAATACAGAGTAATTTTCTTAATGAATATTATTGAAAAATTTAAATTTTTTTTTCATGAAGTCCTCAAACTTGGGTGGTAATTTGTATACAACTTCCAGGCAGGGGAAGAAGAAAAAAAAAAGATTTAAAAAAATGTAAACACAAGTTTGGTTACTAAATACACAAAAATGTAATTACAAATTCGATTTTTTAAGAATATACATGCTTATGCCCGCGATTTTGTAATTCCGAAGAAGACTTTATAACCCTCACACTCCCATTACTTTCAATACCTCTTCTCCTAAGAAAAATAGAAAACTTAATAAATCTTCTTGACTATGTATTTCTTAATTTCTTTTTTTTAAATTTTCAATGTAACTTACAAATTTTCTTTCTTTTTTCTGCGTTAACAAAGGACTATACATATCTTTTTAATCTTCTTTGAATAAAGAAAAACTGCTTATAAGACGTTTTCCTTAGTTTAACCGCTTACTCTAAATTAAACTCATTCAGTTTTAGTCAAAAGATGAAATATGTAATAGCTAGAGGCTGTTATATATAGATTATTTCAGAATAACAACAGAATTTTCTGAAACAAGAATGCGGTGAAATATTTCTATTACGATAATTATTATTTTGCGATCTATTTAGCCATAATGAGTACACGTTATTTGTTATGTCTTCGAAATTGATGAATGTGTCACGTACATATTTCTTAATTTTGAGATAAAATATTTCTTTAAATTTATTATATTTCTGATATTTAAAAAGCAATAATTGTGTTTTATTATATAAAATTACAGTAATAAAATAAGATTTAGTAAAAAAAAATACTTAAAATTACATTACCATTAATTTTTAAAATATTCCTTTAATAGATGATTTTTTTTAAAAAAAAGGAGCTTTTGAGATTCGTTCCCTTCATCGTCAATTTTTTTTAGTAGAGAAATTCTAAGGTTAAAATATCAATCGAAAATATCCGTAGTAAGTATAGGCGTAGTTAATGTTTCCGAAATACGTAGTTAAACTTCATTTTATTTTGTTAAATGAGGTTAAACTCGATTATCTAGATGTACTTGCTATCTATTGTCAGTTTTCTGTTTCTATATTTTTTTTATATATTCGTACTAATTATTATTTTAATTCATATTTATTCATGTTACTAATTATTCCATAGTTGGTATTTTTATAGCCGGTATTAAAGTTATCTGTTATTAGTTTTCTGTTTCTAGATTTTTTTTTATATATTCGTTATAATTATTATTTTAATTCATAATTATTCATGTTACTAATTATTCCACAGTTGATATTTTTTTAGCTGGTATTCAAGTTATCTGTTGTTAGTTTTCTGTTTCTAGATTTTTTTTATATATTCGTTACAATTATTATTTTAATTCATAATTATTTATTCCATAGTTAGTATTTTTTCAGCCGGTATTAAAGTTATCAATTGTTAATTTTCTGCTTCTAGTTTTTTTAATCTATTCGTTACAATTATTATTTTAATTCACAATTATTCATGCTACTAATTATTCCATAGTTGGTATTTTTTTAGCCGGTATTCGGTATTTATGGCAATAGGTGTGAAAATTCATTGTCACCAGGGATGTTTAATTAAAAGTGGTAATAGGTACTAAAGATACTAGGATATTAACAATATTTCTTAATTTATCATATCTTAACTTTAATTAAAATATATTTCAAAAAAGCGTTCTCTGATGATAAGTTCTGTTTGGTTTTTTTATTAAATTTTACAAAAAAATGTTAAGTATTTACAATTAATCTTTAGATCAGAAATTTCCCAAAATGGTTTTCTGCCTGCTTTAATTGGGGGTTTATATTAAAAAAATTATTTATATAAAAAATATATAATACTTATGTAAAAAAATTTACGATTTATAAATTTTTTTTTGATAATTAAAAATGTGCTAAATCAAAAAATTAAAATTATGTTGTATGGAAAAATTGTTGTATTAGGGAGTTCTATGTATAATTAGTATAAATAGTACTTGATAAAAAAATAAGCATAAGCTCTCCTACAAATTAAGTAAAAGTAAAGCTAAGGGCGATACTAAATACTCTATTCATTAACAAAATACATACTTGATACATACCTTAAAGAAAAAAAAAAGCTAAAGATAAATTTTATCTTTTCTTTTCTATTTATAAAAATTTCTAAAAGAGACGTTCAATTTTGTTTCGCTTTTTAAAAAATTATATTTTTTTACACTTATTTAGGCAATAGATTAAAGTCTGTACTATTTAAAATGTTTTCTTTTGTGAACCTAATAGAGAGCTCCTAGGGGTAAAAAAAAACTTTGAATATTAAAAGTGTTAAATTCAGTTAGAAATAATCCTTATTTATTTTGTTTTAGTTAACTTCATCAGTAAACCATTCTCTTTAATAAAATTGTAATTTTCCAATTAAAGGAAGTTTAGAAAAATTAAAAAATGAATTTTAATATAAAGTGAATTGTTACTTTTTTTAGATATAGTAGAAAAAATGTTTTAGAATTATATCTTTAAACACTAAACTGTGTTTTGAGACAACATCGATGGAGTAAAGCCAGTATAATTAAGATGTTATTATGAAACCTATTATTAAATTCCTAGGAGTAAGGAAAAAACGTTTTTTTCTTACCTTGCACAAAAATGTTCAATTTCTAACACAAAAATATGAAATATTAAAATATATAACTGAAAATGTGGTATTAACAACAGAAAGAGTACTTTGTCCTGACCCAAATTTTTTTGTTGATAAAGTAAAAAAAGTTGTAATGATTCTAACTTATTAAATGATTTTTTAAATACGATTTCTCGTCCTTCAGCAATTTTATTCTCTAAGAATTCTTTTTAAGTTCGCCCTCCAGCTATGTCACGGATAATCACTAACGAGTTATTCCCAGTTTTGAATTTGTGTTTGGATAAAAAGAAAAACTTTGCCCCCCTTTTAAATCCTTCGATTTTTTTTCTATCATTTTTTTTTGTGTCTCGATTTTTGATGAAGTAATCGTTTTCAGAAACCCATTTTTTTCCTTCACTTTCTTTAGTATTCATTTACAAAAGAAAATGCTCCAGTCTTAAATTGTTTCCGAAAAAAAAAAATTCTAAAATACTTATTTGTATTTTTTTTTCCTTCGTTCGCTTATTTTAGATGAATTCAGTTTTCTCACGCTCTGTAGTGAAATATAAGTCATGCCCAGGGGCTGTTTTGTCATTCTATTTGTTTATTTTTTTTCGTTAAGTTAAAAAAAATAAAGTTCACAGGTTTTAGAAAGTTACCAAACTGAAAAGTCTCCCTAAGAACAAGGAAATATTCTAAAATATTCTACGGGAAGTTTCTATGTTAGCAATTTTTTTAAATTTTACTGTGTAATCAGTTCGGATTTCATTTATAGTTTTTTTTCCTACGTGCTTATTATATACTTCTTGCGCACTTTCGTACTGGAAAGTTCAGACACACTGGAATTTTAAAATTTATATTTAAGTGCGGAGAAAAAAAGCAATTAAAAAACGTTTCCAAACTATGACGAATCATTATTGAGGCCAATAAGTGAGAAATAAAGAATGTAAGGATCTGAAGCTGTTAATGTGGAAAAGAATCTTAAGCACACTCTATACCTTACGTTTGTACACATTGCTTACCTCACGTTACTACTACTTATTTTACAGATATAACAAAGGCCCTTAACATCTACCCAACGTTTTCAGCAGAGGTTCGCAATTCGAGATTGCTTCGCTCAACCATTCGGTACCAGGTATTTTTGTCTAACTGTGCCAGTACTGTTTTTAAAGTAAAGTTCTATTAATATGCATGCACCCAGTGAAGAATTTAATTTATATGAACTCCATTCAGTATATATGCATTATAATTTGATTCACATTTATTTCAATGTTACTTTAAAATTAAAATTGAAGCGTTCAAACTTGAAACTGTGTTTAAAATAAAGTTCTAATAATATGAAGCCCATGCACCCGGTGACAAAATTTAATTCATATGAACTCCATTCAGTTTATATGCATTATGATTTGATTCCCATATATTTTAATGTTACTTTAAAATTGAAATGCTTAAATTTGAAACTGTTTTTAAAATAAAGTTCTAATAATATGTAGCACATATAACCAGTGAAATATTTAATTTATTTGAACTTCATTCAATTTATATGCATCATGATTTGATTCACATGCATTTAAATTTTACTTTAAAATTAAAATTGAAATGTTTAAATTTGAAACTGTTTTTAAAATAAAGTTCTAATAATATGTAGCACATACACCCTGTGAAACATTTAATTTATTTGAATTTCATTTAGTTTACATGCATCATGATTTGATTCACATCTATTTCAATGTTACTTTAAAATTAAAATAGAAACGTTCAAATTTGAAACTGATTTTAAGATAAAGTTCGAATAATATGTAGCACATACACCCAGTGAAGAATTAAATTTTTATGAACTCCATTCAGTTTATATGCATTATAATTTGATTCATACATTTCAATGTTACTTTAAAATTAAAATTGAAACGATCAAATTTGAAATTGTTTTTAAAATAAAGTTCTAATAATATGTAGCATATACAACCAGTGAAACATTTAATTTATATGAACTCCATTCAGTTTATATGCATTATAATTTGATTCACATACACTTCAATGTTACTTTAAAATTAAAATTGAAACGTTCCAATTTGAAACTGTTTTTAAAATAAAGTTCTAATAATATGAAGCCCATGCACCCGGTAAAGAATTTAATTTATATGAACTTCATTCAGTATATATGCATTATAATTTGATTCACATATATTTCAATGTTACTTTAAAATTAAAATTGAAACGCTCAAATTTCAAACTGCTTTTAAAATAAAGTTCTAATAATATGTAGCACATACACCCAGTGAAAAATTTAAGTATAAGAGCTTCATTCAGTTTATTTGCATTATGATTTGATTTACACTTATTTCAATATTAGTTTAAAATTAAATTTGGAGCGAAATATTCATGGAATTTCCTTATAAACTTAATTATAAACTTCATTGTTATTATATTTATGAGTTACAAAAGTTAGACGTTTCTTATCGTTAATGAAACCATAGAAAAAGATTAAAAAATAACAAAGCATATTAAAAATGATTTTAAGTAAGCAGGGTTAGAACAAAATAATTTCGATTGAATCAATTAGCAGTGTATTTCTGACCGACATCTGTTTTTAAAAAGCAATTCAATCAGAGTTAATTAATAAGCATCATTATAACTGAAATCTGCAGTCTGTTTGCTTAGATGAATAGATCATTTTAATCTATTATTTATGGCCCAACTTATAGCTCTGTTTGCTTTAGGGTTTCATAGTATATATACGCATAATACAGATTTTAATGAACACGAATGCCTTAGTTTCACGAAAACAAATTTAAAAAAATCAATTAATTGATTAACCAGTCTCTCTCTTAAAACTTACACAACTGAGCCAATAATTGGCTGTTAAGAAATCAAATGATGTTTGTTTTTAATCAAACGCAAATAAATTTCAGCCTTACTAGAAAAATAAAATCCTTTTTGACGGTTTTCCTTTATTTTTGAGACTAATTATTATTGATATGAGTTATAACCTTTTTTTTTCTCCAGTCAAATATTATTTTAAGATCTTCGAGGAACTGAGTTTCTGAATAAAGGAATTTCATCAGGCTTGAAAAGCAAACGTATTTCAATAAATAACAGAAAACTATAGACACAAGAAATCATTTATCATTATTACTTTAATTAAAAGTCAATAAGATTTTCACCTTAGGAAAAACAAAACGTTTTGTTTTTATACTTTTTAATATGAAAACCAAGCATTTAATTTTTTAACTAAATAATTATTAGCTTTAATCTAAACATTTTTTTTAATTATGTGTAAAGCATTTGCCTTAATACAAAAGATTGAATTCAACAAAAACAAAATACATATTTTTCAACAAAAGATTCATTCATGTTGATGATCAGATATCATCAACAAAAAGATTGATTTTGACAAAAACGAAACTTCGCATGCATATTCACAAAATAAATAAATAAATAGTGTTTTGCAATGATCACTCTTAAAATATATTTTTAAAGTGGAATCGTTTGCAGAAAAACAAACACACATATGTATGCACATTAATGATTGGAAAGGAAAATTTAAGAGGTTTAGCTGGTTTTGATTTTATTAAGAAAACATTAATGTACAACTTCTTTTTTCAAGTTTCAATAACTTGTTTAAAATTTTAACGTAAAATTCTGATTTGGTTTCAGGAGTTTAACAAAGCACTTATTTAGATGAAAATAATCTTATGAAATGTGACAGGAATTTTAATCTTTAAATTTTTTTAGAGCTAAAATCTGAAGGAAAAAGGAGACTATAACGATTGTAAGATAACAGTAATAAGTTAAGATAACAGTCAAGATAATAGTTAAAAAATCCTGTTAGACTTGAAGCCACTTTTAAGAAGCAGTAAAATATGCTCTTTTTAAAGCTGTACTAGCTAAAAAAATTGAACAGTAAAAAGTTTGAAAATAAGTGATTTAATTTGAGGGATTGTGTTTATATATACAGTATTTTTGCCGTAAATTTTTCGTACTCTGTGTCAAATTGCTCAGAATAAAACTCATTATACTTCAATTGTTTTCAAAAAATTGCAACAGGTTGAATTTTGCTTGGCAAGTTGTATTTAGAAATATGGAATTAAAGACAAAACTTTGAATAAACAGCTTTAAAAAAAATACTTGAGTTTGCAGACGGTTCCAGTTTAGAAAATAAGTGAGTTAATTTCTGCGTTCAGTGATTGGGTTTCGGTATTTTCGCCGGAACTTCGGAAATTTCTTGAGTTTTATCTCGTACTTCTTGCCAAATTGCTCAGAATGAAACAGGTCATGATTTATATTGTTTTCAAAAATCGCAACATTTTGAATTTTGTCATTCAAAGCTGCTTGACCCTTTAAGCAAGGCAACGAGATAAATAATACCGAAGTTTTTCGAATCACTACACAAAAAAGCGGGGTGAAAGCATAGAAACAATTTTAATTTCGATGCTTACCTTTTCGATGTTTATCTTTTTCTTCTTGCATTCCAACAGGTTTTGAATGGCTTAGTCCCGCCACCCTCATTAGTTGTTTGTTAAATTTCGGTTTAACTTTAATGTTTATTTCTTTGTTAAAATATGAAAGTATTTATAATTTTTGAGAATGGTTCTAAAAATGTATGCTTACAGTGTTCATTAAAGTATGTACACTCTGTATATATATGGGGATTCTGCACACGAATTAGTTCTGACAGTAAAGAAAAAAAATATTATTAAAAAAAAATTATCATGTATTTTGCTAATAAATATGACGTCGTTTATACAATAACATCTTAAAACAAACTTCATTTCCCTTAACTCTAAGTTACTCAGACTATAATTTTTTACTTAATTCAGAAATAAAATTAACCATACAGAAAATTTCAAATTTTACCTAGTAAAAATTACGAATTTTTTTAAAAAAAAGATCCTATTTTTAAATTTCGCATAATTTTTTTAACTTAGGTAAAAAAAAATTATTACACAATAAAATATATTTATACTCAAAGTAAAATTGATACCTGGGAATTGACTATGAGACTACAATCCATCCGAACTTTTCATTTACTCGCTTGGGAGAAAAGTTTATCTTCCGTATCAACTTAATATTAGTAAATCATATAACCAAATAAAGACATAAATGAATCCAGAAAACCTACCAAGTCGAAATATATGATACGGTTCCATTTTCTGGTGGAATAGTTGCATAATTATGTTGACATGAGTGTTTGCTTATACGACTTATCTCTATTCTGGTAGTGGATGGATGCTTTTTCGAATGCCGAAAAAGTGCATCCAGAAGTAGTATATATTTATATATAGATATCCATTTATGTAATTTATCTCAATGTTTTTTTATGAAACGAAATGTTACAAATATATTCTCTGATAATTATTGCTGATATGAAATTTTTGCTAGGTAATTTTATACATTGTATAGGGTGTCCGAAAAGTATTGGTATGATCAAATATATTAAGAAATAGAATATTATCTAATATTATCTTTTGTGTTAAACCTAGAGTGAAGAGAAGCTACCCTCCCTGAAATGCGCCATTCTTGTTTCCAAAGCAGCAGACGGCCTCAGACTTTGTGGCGGGGGGAGTTCTTACCGTAGACAAACTGCACAGAGAATGAAGGAACATCTATGCCTTGTTCGCGATTCGACGTCGGAACTTTTATGATGCGAGGTCAGCTGGGTCACTCACCGGTTGGCAGAGCAATAGAGTATAGAAGGGAGAAGAAGTCCAGCTCCCCAAATACTGCACAATACGTCTTGTTATTCCAGAAAAATAACTTACAGGGGCCCAATTTTATCAGATTTAGCTGAGAATCATGTGCACTAAGATTCATTGCATGCGCATACGAAGCAAAGATCCCATCATCTGAACCGGTTGATGCCTCCCTCCAACCGACATTTAATTCTTTCGTTCAATCTCAGAATGTGCTAACTGATCTAAACAATAAATGAATTCTCAAAAAAATATCTTAAAAAATAATACAACCGCTAAAAAAATAATGCAAAAAAAAATGAACCAGTAATAAAAAAAAGAAACATTTCTTCTCCATTCAACCCCAGCAGAGGCTGGTGCAAATCTCTTGCAAGAAGATGCTGTATCCATAAATGTTGTTTGTCCCTTATATCCAGGGGTCGTACCAATCGTTGAGAGACCGGTTTATATTTCGTCTATGAAATCCAGACTTCTTCTCCTAAGCATACTTTTTACCTTAAGAGTTAAGCGGGGTGCTACTTAAATCTTATATTAATTTTTGCTGCAGATTTACATTCTACATATAAAAATACCACAATTTGATCTGCTATTTTTTGCATTTTGTTTCACATGCGGAGTAGTAATTGATAAAAGTTGTTTGAAATAATATATATTTCGAGAAACATATGTCAACTCAAAGAAATGAAAAAAGCCACGTTTGATATATATATATTTTTTAAAAACTACCTAATGATACTAAATACGACTACCGACGTACTCCTTAAAACTGGAAGGACTCTTAAGGAATGAGAGTCGAGAATTAATTTAAATTTGAGAAATAATATGTAATTCATCTTGGAATAGAATGCAATGCTTAAGAATTGAATACAATAAAAAATGCTCCCTAGATTGAGTAAGTTTGAATTGCTTAAATTATGGAGAAAAAAAATAATGCTTGTTTTTTAAAAAAAAATAATATTATTGAGTTGTAGACTTAAAAAAAAACTTTTCTTCGTTCAAGGAATTAATTTTATTATGGAACACAAAATTTACTTTAATCGACCTATTTGTTATTCTTAATAGTATCTGATTAGGAAAAAGTTTAATGTAGGGGATGTCGGACATTTACTTATATATCTCGGCCAGGATCAGTAAATACGTTTATATTCAATAATATATAGTAAAAAGAAAGGAACTAAAAATTTTGTCATTTCTTATTTTTATATTATTTTACAACCGTCGTTGAAGAGCTGACCCAATTTTTTGGGCTTACGACTATTAATGTTCAACTCCGTAGTTTTGTAATTTTGATCCCAAACCAGAAGACAAAGGAACTCCTGGATAAAGTATTGGGTCTTCGTGGAAGACTTTCCTTGATGGATCTAACCCGCATTTGCGTTACATGGAGAAGAAGACCACGAGAACCTCCCACGGTTAGTCTGACGGCAAAGGAACTCTTACCCATGATCCATCTGCCACTGAGAATATTTCACGTCAGCACTGTGGTCTGTGCAAGATGGATGCGGATTTGTATCGATCAGCCATCGCTGGGAATTCAAACCCGGTTCGCCTCATTGGAAGGGGAACGCTTTATCCCCTGAGCCACTACGACTCAATTTCTAGTACTTATGCCGGGTAGTGACGTCATAGTAGGAAATCAGGGCATTTGTCGATTCAGAAGTCAATCAGATTCAACATACAAGCGTTAAGTTGCTAGCAGATATCCAATTAAATCTGATTTAGATCACACGGGCATAAGCACTTCACAAATTATACACTTAACAAAATAAAATTTCAACCAACTTATTACACCTGGCAATTACTTTCAACTAATATTAAGAAACCATTTAGTACTATATACAATACTAATCAATGTTTGAAAAATTAAATCACATCATAGTTTGCCAGTCAATTTCCAGCACTGAATACATCGCTGGATTTCAAATTTTGCCGATAACTTTGATAACGAATGTTTAACATTGACAGTCATTTACTTATTTTTAATGATTATGGGAGATTATTTAGGTATAGAGCTGTGAGTTTTTTTGATGATTTCTGTTTAATTTCTTTATTCTGCCTAGCAAAAACATTTCTTTTAACAAATCAATATCTTTTATATTTCATGAGATAAAATATCTGATTTTGGCGAAAAATTCTTGACTAAGGGGATAATTTGTAAAAGAATATTTTTTGAAAACGAAAATAAATACTTCATTAATACCTAAATGTGTCATCTTCAATTTTATGCACAGCATTAGACGTGCAAAATAACCTTTACAGATTAAAAGGATGTATTTAGATTACTGAAAATTAATTTATTTTGATAAAAAATTTTAAAAATGAAACATTTGATCGAAAATTGATTTTTATACTAGTTAATTTATTTTCAAACCTTATATGAGTAATTAATGAACTTAAGTATTTACTAACGGTAAAATGGGGATTTTGCTTAACATAGAATTAAAAACAGTTTAGAGGAGTAAAAATATTGTTTATTTTAATGCAATGCATATTAATAAAATTGTTAATTAAAATAATATTTTTTTCTATATTTACATTCTTATTTGTCTTTTAAGTTCTTTCAAGCTTGTGATATTCAACCAATCCTAAAACAGACAAAAATGTTCTTAAAGAAATATAAGAAAGATATAAACCATATTCCATATAAACAGGAGTACTTATTGAAAGACATAACACTAAATAAGGGACATCCTCTCAGCAAGGGACAATTCTGCTAATACCAGTCCTTTTAGTGCTTTAATATATTCACTTCGTAGTTAGCGATTCTATACCGAAGAGCCATTACATTATGACCACCCTGCTAATAACATGTTGGACCACCTTTAGCCTTCAAAACTGCTAGCATTGGCCATGGCATTGATTCCACAAGGTGCTAATAGGTAGTCTGAGGTATCTGGTACCAAGCACTCACCAATTGGTCCTGCAATTCCCTCACAATGTGAGGGGGTAGCGTAGCAGTATGAATTTGGTTTTCCAAATAGGACCACAAATTCTCTATTGGATTAAGGTCAGGTGAATTTGGGGGCCAAGACATGACTTGAAAGTCACTGGAATGTTCCTCGAAGCAATCCATGACGATTCGACCCTTATGACATGGTGCATTATCCTTTTGGAAAACACCATCCCCGTAGGAAAAACTGTTGCCATAAATGGGTGAACCTGATCTGCAACAATGTTCAAGTAGCTTACAGATGTCAGGGATTGTTCTATGAGGATTATGGGTCCTAATGTGCCCTATGAAAATATTGTTCCTGGGCAAGTCCATTGTTATAGATGGAGGGTGGTCATAATGTAATGGATCTTCGGTGTATATTTAAAGAACACTGAAAATTTAAGGAATAAATTAGAGGTACAGTAGAGCAAAATATAAATTTATATATTGGTTGTAAGTTTATATTTTTATGATAATTCTTGTTTGTAAGAGGAAAAGGAACAATATGTTGGAGAAAAGCTTATGTCATGGTGCATTCAAAAGTAACTTCATCGTCAAAAACTTTTTAGGTGAAAAGTGAGGAGAAAGAAGAAAAAAGATGCCTATTAAGAACTGTCTTGGTGGTATTGAAAGGAGAAAAGGGATCAAAACGGAAGAACGACTCGACCATCGAGTAAAAATGATAGATTGCCAATTCAAAAATTCATTCCTAATTGGATACAGGGAAAATTTCAATTATTATAGTTTCTTTTAATGCTGTGAAGTTCTGTAAAGAAGTCTAAAGATTTCGACTTGTGTTATCTTCACAACTTAATTATTATTGCTTTAAATTGGAGGAGATTAACAGCAGTAGAAATTAAAAACAAAGTAGACAATGTACTGTTGGATAGATTTAAAAAAAACTGAAATGAATATGAATTGATGATTTCAATAAACGTAACAATACTGTGAAAAACTTAAGCATGTTTAATTGATACATGGGTGTTAAATTTGATTTTATTTTGTAAGAACAAGAATATTCTTGTAGCTGGAGCATTGTTATTATTATTATTTTAGTTTTTTGTTGTATGTCTGTTCAGACAGATTGGTCCTGTTTTTCAGTGGCGCCATCTATGGCCAGGAATTCGACTTTTGCCACTCCATTCACACAACCACAACCCGTCACATTCACACACAAAGAATAAAGGACATAGAACACACACAAAGAGAAAGAAACATCCATACTTTGCCCGGGATTCGAACACAGGACCTTTCTGATGCAAGGACAGTTCCTTGCCCCCTACACAGGCCGATCGGCAGTATTATTATTAGAAAAGGCAAAAGAAGTTTTGAAAAGTCTGGGATTATAGAACTTTAAAGCATTAAACAGCTGGTTAGATAAATTTAAGCAAAAGCATAAGCTTCTTTTTAAGACTGTTTGTATATCGAAGAAAAAGCAGTAGATATGCGGCATGTCGCAGACTAGATTAAAAAAATGAAAAGCAATTACTTTTTAGCTTTTCCGTATTCTCTGAATAACGGAAACCTCTATTTAAGGAACGAGTGCATCCTTAATAGGGAGGATTCACTATATTTAATTTTGTTTTCAATTTAAACAATTTTATTGCGAACTTAAATAATCATTAATAATTAAATTATGGTTTCGAGCGTCTTCAATAATTTACGATGCCAGTTTTAAAATATTTGTTTCATTTAAAAGTTACAGATTAAAAATTTTTTTTTCTAAAAAATAATGACGTTGGTCATTTTTTTAATGATTTTCTAATTGTTTTAGTTTCTTCTAAATAAGTGTAAAAATGTTAAAATAAAATTTACTGAACAAAAGTTCATGATAATATATTTGTCTTATTTTATCGCGAATAAAATATTTAATATTTTTATTTCTTCGCTTATAAAAACTCATTCAATTCTTGATTTCTTGTTCGTAAAAATATTTACCATTTTTAATATTTCGCTCACAATAAAAAGTTTTATTTTGTTATTTTCTGTAACTGTTTATAATCTAATTTTTACACTTTTAAAAAATAATTCATATTCTTACTTTACCAATTATCAAAAACATTTCATAAGAAAATTATTCTAAAAACCTTAGATTTTTTAATAAAAGCCTTCTTCAATAGCATTTTTTATATATTTTTTTAACTCTTATATTCATTCTTTCTTTTGTATACATTTCTTTTCATGCATTTACTTTCTTTCATATACATTTTCCTTTCTTTTATATAAGTTTTATTTCTTGGTATTTGAAATATTTCCCACTTTACATTTTATTTTATTACCGTCGTTGAACAGCTGACTAGTTTTACTACGTAGACTAATGCTTAAATACGTAGCCTTGTAATTTTGAACCCAATCCAGACGACAAGAGAAATCTTGGAACAAGTATTAGGAGAAATTTGCCTTTAGTGGAGGACTTTTTGATGGAACTAATCCGCATTTGTTTTACATGGAGAGGAAAACCACGAACGCTTCCCATTGTTAGCCTGATGGCAAGGAGACTCTAACCTATGTTCCGTCTACCACTGAGGATACTTTACTTCAGCATTCTGGTGGGTGCAAGCTGGATGCGGAATTCGCATCGATCAGCCCTCGTTGAGATTCGAACCCGGTT
Organism: Parasteatoda tepidariorum; assembly: GCF_043381705.1. NCBI lineage: Eukaryota > Metazoa > Arthropoda > Arachnida > Araneae > Theridiidae > Parasteatoda > Parasteatoda tepidariorum. The sequence continues at coordinate 13,429,428 of NC_092208.1, forward strand.
TCCCTCATTGGAAGGAGAACGCTCTTCCCCCTGTAATTTATTCAACTTCGTACCCTTGTAATTTTGAACCCAATCCAGAAGATAAGGGAACTCCTGGATCAAGTATTGAGAGAAATTTGCCTTCGTGGAGGGCTTTTTGTTGGAACTAGCCCGCATTTGCGTTACACGAACAGAAAAACCACGAATACCTTCCATGGTTTACCTGCCTGCAAGGGGACTCTATCCCATGATCCGTCTACCACTGAGGATATTTTACCCCATTCATTACACTGTAAAAAATCTTACTTTTGCTTAAATGAAATCATTTTATATTAGATTTTTTCCTCTTCAAAACATTTAATATTTTTAAATTATTGCCAATAGCAAAAAATATTTCATTTTCTTACTTTATTTATAATAAAAAACATTTCATATAGTAAACCCATTTTGCGTCTTAATATTTTTCAGTATAAAACCTTTGTTTTTTAGTTAAAAAGTCTATGATACATAAGATCTCTTCTTTAACAAGATACCTTTAACTAGTAAAATGATACCAATTAAATTTATTGAAATGCATGCATGTACAGATAAAAAAGAAATTTTAATTAAGCTCGAAGAATTTCCCAGAAACTTATGTAGCCATTTTTATTAACAGAGAATATTAACTTCAATCTACGTAAAGTGTTCTATTCATAATTAAAAATTTCAGAGCGGATTCAAGTTTCTAAGAATAACGAAAATTAATCTTTTATGTTACGTATTCGTGGACTGTTGCAAGTGTTTGGGTGAACATGATTTTCTCAGCAATTAGTTTTAATTTCTTTACGAATAATACTGGAGAATAAGAAGAAAACAGTCAATGGCCCGCAAATATCTTATTTTTACAAATAATTAAATTATTTTGCTCCGCTACTTTCCATAAACAATTCCTTTATGAAAGAAATTTGAGCATTATTAGAATTATAGGAATCCGCAAGAAGAAGAATAAAAAATAAACAAACAGAGACTGCATTTTATGCAAATTATATTAATTAATAGATGATAAAATATGTTTTATCAGCATCTTAAAATTCAGAGTTTATCTCGATATATAGTGTTTTTTGTGAATAAAGGGAAATTACTGAGCCTAATAGACTGATATAATGAATTTTATTACATTTACTAAGTTGCAAGTAAGATAAATTTTAATTTTTATTACATTGACTCAGTAGCAAATAAAATAAATTAAAATTTATTATGTTGCTTAAGTTGCAAAAAAAAATGAATTATAATAATATATTACATAAATTAATTAAAAAATTTTTATTCACATTTTTGTAATTTATTATTTTAATATTTTTTTATATAAATCAATTATTTAAAATCTATATATATATTTTTTCTTAAATAATATAGCTTAATGTGTTATGAGCTTGTTACTTTAAAAACCATTAATAAAATTTTTACTTTCTGAACAGTAGACACCAATTTAATAATTTAGAAAGTTTTTTTTGAAATTTTATGCTTCAAAATTTTTTTGCAGTAGTGATTCATATATTTGTTTTAGAAATGATTTTTTAAGGTGTGAAATATTCAAAAAATACAGGGTGTTTCATATTGAATGGGACAAAAAAGAAAACATGATTGTAAACTTTATAATTAATATTATTTAGAAAATTCAAATTTACCTCAAAACTACATTTATTCAAGTTTCTACAGGTGTTCAATATGTGCCCCTCCGGTGACATCACAAATCACGGTAATCAAGCTCCTGCCACACTCGTGACAGCATATCAACGCTGCTTCAGTTCCTCTAAGTCCTGAGGAAGTGGAGGCACAAACACCTTGTCTTTAACGAAACTCCAGAGAAAAAAATCACAGGGCGTTAGATCTGGGGATCTCAGCGGCCAATGAAGACATGCCAAATCCTGTGGCCCAGCACGGCCAATCTAGCAATGGGGTAGACGTTCGTTCAGGAACTCGCGTACGTTGTTATTCCAATGTGGGGAAGCATCATCTTGCTGCGAAATCAAATTAGGAATAGCAACCACTCAGAGAGCATGTCTCAGTAAATGTCCCCATTAATCGATTTTTCAGCAAAGAGAAATGGACCAAAAACACAACTGTTTGATAAAGAGCAGAAAACGTTCACCTTGGGAGAATCGCGCTGATGTTCTAATGTTACATTGGCATTTTCCGTGTCCCAAAATCGCAAATTATGGCGATTAACTTTGCCACATAAGCGAAACGTGGCTTCATCGGTAAACGCCAGTGTGTTCTCGAAACCATTCACGTGAGCTTTTCTTGAAATTTCACACAGAAATTCTTGCGCAACGGATTGTCAGTAGGTTTTAAAGCCTGAACCATCTGATATTTGTATGGCTTGAATTGGAGACGCTTCCGTAAAACACGCCACACCGTTGTGTGAGGGACAGCCAGTTTTGCACGTCGCGTTGATTTTGAAGGACTCCGTAAAAACGAATCACGAATTCTTTCAACCACTTCGGGTTTTGTTTTTTTTCCTTCCTGGGCTTCTGTTCTTGCATAAGCAGCCGGTATTCGTGAACTGCTTCATCCGCCTGCTTATGTTATGCCGATGCGATGGTTCTTTACGAAATTTCTTGCGAAAATGTCTTTGCACAACAGTTACCGAGGAGGTTTTGGCATATTCGAAAACGTAGTACGCTTTCTCCTGCATGGACGACATTTTGTTTGACAGCTCCTCTAGCGACGAGTTCGTCATTCGATTATTTTTCACTGTTGCCAAATAAAACTTGTATAATTGTAGTTGCAGAATAAATTTGTTTCGGTTGAATAAATCCATTATGGCAGTCACACTGCGCTATTCTTTTTGTCCCATTCAATATGAAACACCCTGTATTAAAAAGTACCTCGTTTTAAAGAAATCTTTGAAAGGAATTTTTAAAATATTTTTTAGATATATTGCATTTGAAGTGACTTTTTAAAAAAGTATAGTTGAAGGAATAATTTTATTACAGTTAATGAGTTATAATTTTTTTAAAACTGTAAATAAGCTATAGAACAAAAAGAAATATATTTCATTTCTGCAGCTAATAAAACAGAGAATAGGTAAATTATTTTTCTACTGTTAATAAGGTAAAAGAGCCCTAGATACAATTTATTTTTAGAATAAATGAGATGAAAATTAAAAAAACTATAATTTTACAGTAAATTACAAATTCGAGGAAAACCCCTATTTTTTCTACAATAAATAAGGCAAATACTTGAAAATCCTCTTTTACAGTTAATAAGATAATGCCCCAAAAACTGTTCTTCATAGTAAATAAGATATAGATTCTCTTTTTATAAGTTGTAGTATCAAGAAATATCTCTTAACGGTATATAAGTTCAAAAATTTATATTTTTGAATTGAATGAAAAATAGGTTAATAAATCTCCTTACAAAAAATTTCTTTTTTTTTTTTTGCAAAAAAAAAGAGATTAAGTCACAAAAAATGTTAATAAAATAACGTTCATAAAACTATCCTTCAAAGTAAATATGTAAATTCAAGAAATTATCTTTTTAAATAAGCTATAGATTCAAGAAACTACCTTTCTACAGTATGTTTACAAATTCAAAATTTTATCTTTTAAAATTGAATAAGGAATAGGTTCATAAAAGTCTCTTTTCCAGTAAATAAGATAAAGGCTCAAAAAACTAATTGGTACAGTAAATAAGGTCTATGTTCACGTAACTTTCAGTTCAGAAAAATAAAATATGAACTTAAAAGTAAATTTTGCTGAACATTGGAAAAAATGAAAAATACTAGAACAAAATTAAAAGAAAAACTACAGAAAAGTTTATTTATTAAATTACGAATATATTATGCAAATTTAACTTAATTATTGGAAATCATACTAAAGTGTCAAAATTTTCTTCTAAAATTTTTTTCTGAAACTTTTATTTAATTCTGCTTAAGAAATTTGATTAAAACTTCTTTTGTTTTTTACTTTCATAAATTTCGTGATTAGAACGTATTCCTAAGATTAACAGCTGGTTTATTTTCAAAGCTTTAAAACACAGAATGAAGGTGCCGCTCTGGAACATAAAAAAGGCAATCTTTAAAATATTCTAAGAAAATGCTACAATCTTGGCGAGGTAGTAATTTTTACATATTTTTAACCAGTAAAAAAAAATCTGCAGAAAACTCTTTTATTTTAACTTTTTTTTCTATCTTTCTTTACGATATGCTTCGCTTTTAAGAAACTCATTTCTTTTTAGAACAGCTTCAGCGCATGATTTTAATTTGCGAATTAACTTTCCTTCATAGAGACAACCTAGGATATGCAGTTTATGTCGCCAAGCTTAAATGCTTTTACAAGAAAAAGAAAACTGAGATTTTTCTTGACATGTAATAATTACTTTAATTTCTTTTGAGACGAGGACTTTGTTCGTGGGACCATGATTATAAGATTTAATTCCTTTTGCATGGAATTAACACCTTCAAACCAATTATAAAAGTGCAAAATGAAATTGTACAAGAGTCATTATTATAAAATTTGATTCATTTCGCAAATAAAAGAAACATACCAATTGTAAAAATGACCAATAAATTTTTACAACAATCATGATTAAAGCGTAAATAATTTTCCAGTGAATCTAAAATTGTTTTTTTTTTTTCCAACGTCAACCAGGGTTGACATTTAATAACTTTAGGCGTATTGGAGTAGATTTGTTAGTCACTCTTTCAGGGGCACTATATTAGATTTTGCAACGTAGCTCCCACAGTAAGGACAGATGGTACAGAGAATGGAAGAACATCCATGCTTTGTCCGGGATTCGAACCCGGAACCTTTATGATGCAAGGACAGTTCCCTGCCCCCTACACAGGCCGGTCGGCGCGTGTTTTTATGTAAAAAAACTTTATTTTCCTCTGAAATTAGCGAATGACGTGCTTCGCCGCTTCTGAAATTTAGACATTCATGGAAACAATGTAAAGTTAAATTGATCAAAAGAATATGAATCATATTAAATCGGGTAAATAAAAAGGTTATCAAAATTTTCTAATCGTTCATGATGAAGGTGGATTGAAAAACATCAAAATTAATTGAAAATCACTGTCTAATGAAACTTAAAAGTGTATATTATAATCGCCTTTCAAAAGTTTTCTGTTTTCTTCGAATTGCCTAACAAGTTATGTTGCTTTGAGTCCTGCGTTACACAATAGTGATTCGCTCGATTTCAATAGCTTTTTTTAGTTCAAATTTTATCTTGAATTTTTTACATTACGTGTGTTTTTTT
>NC_092208.1:13435416-13444424 GCF_043381705.1 Parasteatoda tepidariorum
ATATATATATATATATATATATATATATATTAAAGTAGCAGATTAAAAGGATAAATTGAGACAAGCAACAAGTAAAAAGAAAAAGTTGCGACATCTGATAAACAAATAAATAGGACAAATTGGAACAAGTAAAAAATAAAGAAAGATTTTTTTCAGAGAAACGAGTGAAAAGGATGCGTTGGAAAAAGCAGCGGCTAAAGAAAAATTCACAGAAAAAAAATAAATTTCAAGCATAATTTTGGCAAATTTAAAATACTAAAAGTATGCTTAATTAAGTAAATTAATTTCCAAAATGTTTCGGAAAAGTGCAATAAGCTATGAAATTTTAACTTTAATTCAAGAACTAAACTGAGCTTCACATTGTCTTCCCTTCTTTTAAATAAAAATCATAATAAGCCTATTGAAAGGGAGATAATATTAAAATTAACACATTTTCTTATTCTGTTAGCTACCATTTGATTTCTCGGATTATACATATGTAATCCGAGAAATCAAATGGTATATATACATATAACGACCTGGTTTCATGAACAAATGTTGAAAATTGAGAAAGATTTTTAATTAACGCATTCACTTAATTTAAACGTGATTAAAGAAATTTCATTTTAAAGAATTATATTTTCACAGACTTAAATTTTAAAATTTTTTTTCCACAATTAAGTTCTGACACAAATAATTGAAATGTTTTCAAGAATTATAGTATGAAAGAAATACATATAAACACATATTTTTAAAATAATATCAACAAATATTTTTAAAATAATATCAACAAATATTTTTAAAATCATTTTAAATTATTCTTAAAAAAAATTAAATTTTTTTGAAAAAAAAATTAGGCGTAAGGACATTTTTAATTAGATCTAAAAAGAGATGTTTATGAATATCTCTTCAATATTCCAATGTATTTTTTTAAAATTGATCTACATTAATTACCTAATATGTAAAGATAATATTAATAAATAAGGTTCTTAGCTTCAAAATGAAAATAAATATTAGAGTGCCCTCTTGTTAGTATTCCCTCCTTTTATTACTTATTGTCACTAAACATAAAATATTTCTTTTTAAACCATACAAAATTTTTTTATTTTTTATTTAGATATTTCAATATTCCTCTTATAGTGATAAATACAACTTATAACTCTTTTTCAAGTATGTTTTCCCAGTTTAGTCCTTAACCAAATTTAAAAAAAAAAAAAATGTTTTTAAAACAAATGTTTCGTCTAGGACATTTTTAATTAGATCTAAAAAGAAATGTTTATGAACATCTCTTAAATATTCCAATGTATTTTTTTAAACTTTCAAAACGTCAAAAAACTTTCAAAAAATGTATTTTTTTCAACTTCCAATGTATTTTTTTAAAATTTTCAAAAAGAACTTTATTTTTTTAAAAACAAATGTTGCTTCTAGGACATTTTTAATTAGATTTAAAAAGAAATGTTCATGAATATCTCTTAAATATTCCAATGTATTCTTTTGAACTTGATCTACATTAATTACCATTAAAATATATAGCTAATATTAAAGAATAAGGTTCTTAGTTTCAAAAAGAAAATATATGTCTTAAAGGTTTTGTCCCCTTCTTATTATTTATATCTTTTTAATGTTCCTTATTTTTATTATTTATTTGCAATAAACATAAAATGTTTTTTTCTTATACCAAACAAAAAAGTTTTTTTTTTTACATAATCAATATTTGTCTTTTATTTATTCTTATATTATTATTCTATATATTATTAGATATTTTATTCTTAATACCTTCTTACTATATTCTTACTTCAATATCTGTCTTATATTTATTTTTATATTCTTATTACATTTATTCTTGCATTCTTATTATACTTATTCTTATATATTACATTCTTAGATACTTCAATATAGTGATAACTGCAACTTATTATAACTTTTCGTTTCAAGCATGTTTTCCCAGTTTAGTTCAAACTACAAATTCGCTCTCTCGCAATAAGTTCGCAGAAATTGTTTATACAAGTGTTTCAGGTAAAACATTCTACCTCTTCTTTTTTTTTTTCTTCTTCTTCTCCACATTCCATATTATTCTTGGCATCATCTTCAGAATGAGTATGAATTCTCTCTCTCTCTTTTGACAGACAGTTGAAGATATGAAAGAGCAGACACAGGGAAAATGTAGAGGGAGACGATGATCCGTCTCAAAGAAGACCCCTGATTGGCTAGAAAGACACGTGGTCCACGAACCCACACTACCCACCCCCGCCACTCTAAATCTCAAACCTTACAGTCTGCACCTCCGAGTTCTGGTGGAGTTGATATCGCTTCTCTGTTCTTTTGGAATATATTTAAGCGCCCCCTCTTAACAAACAGTGTGCGCGCGGCCCTATAGGCATTTATTCAAGTTATATAAGTTCGAAGTGGATTTTTAAGAAGTTCGAAAATTTATTTATTTATACTGAAGGTGGAAAAAAAGTGTGTTGTTTTTACTTTTTTGTTTGTGATAAAGCTGTGGAAATCATGGAAGTATGTTTGATAATATTTTTGGAGGAGTTATGAAAGAAAGTTTTAAATATGGAGTTCGATTTGAATCTCTGAATGGATATAACCGGGTATAAAAATTATTCCGCGTTATTTTGGCGTACAATATGAAGAAACGAATGAAATCACAATCATGAAACAATATTGCAGAAACCGTTTGCAGAAGAATTTTATTAAACAGCTAAAATTTTAAACTTAAGATTTATATTTTATTCAAGAAAAAAAAATATAAGTAAATATTTTAAGTTGATATTTTAAGTGATAAAATCCAGAGTGCTGCCATCTAAATTGACCGCAACCGGATGTACTTTGTCGACGAAGAGCTTTAAAATGAGATTGTAAGACGGGAAACATGTTGAAACCCCGGCACATCCTCAGGTGACGGCACACACACCTCTGGGATCGCTCCAGAAAATTCAATACGTGTGTTCTAGAACAAAATTCCTGAAGTCGTTCACCGAGTATCAAATACCCGACAGGTGGGCAGCGCGACATGTCAGAAGTATACGTAGACATTGTCGACGCTCCATCCTCGTCTTACGATCTCGAAACTTGCACGACTCACGAGAACGACATGGATGAAGATGCGGATGACGAGGCGGATAACGATGACCGCGACTTGTACAGCGATGGTGACGATGATGCGTTTAGGGATGACATAACCACCATACCCCTCGATTTGGAGGGATCTATTGTAGTGGGTGGTGCAGTCATCCGCCGTGGTTCAATTTGTAGTTGCAATAGCAGCTCCAGTAGAAGTAGCTGTGAGACATGCGACCACCACCGTCACCATCACCATTCAGAAAGCTGTACTTCTTCCACTAGAAGTACCAGGGGTTATTCTCCCACTAGAGATAGTTTTGGATCTACTGAGGGATTGGACGAAAGTCTTCCGTATCCCACTTTCCGTCCCGTGACGTTGTTTTGCTTGTCACAGACGTCACATCCTAGAGATTGGTGTTTGAAATTAGTGACTAATCCATATCCTTTTTTTATTTAAAAAATAATCATTTGTGATATTAATTGCAGTCAAAAAAGTATGCAAGATTTCAGGTAAGATTTTATTGCCCTTTATACTATTGATTTTAAAAAATAATTTATCGTTCTTGAATTCTTTAAAATTGGTTTTATATTTAATTGTAACTTGAATTATGATTATTAATATGTGGAATTATTTATATGTGTCAATATTTTATAACAATTTACAGATCTTATAAAGTGAATATACCTTAGTGGGATTCATAGTATAGTTTATTTTTTAACTTTGTATATGTATAGAAGTATTTATTGTGTACTCCATGGAATAAGCTGCAAATAAAATGGAAGACAGTCCATCTCCATGTTCTTCCATGGAAGACAATCCTTCGGTTTTCAGCTAGTTGCACTATAAGGGTTATTTTTAAAATTTGCTTAAATATCCGAATATCAGAAAAAAACCACGTTCTATCATTAATATCGATAAAGGAAATAGTCTTTTGTATCTGACAAATATATCAACTTCTTAGGCTTATTAGCCCATAGAATTTTCTCAAATATTTAAATAAGTAGCAAAATGTACACATTAGAATATCAAGACATGAGAATAAGTAAAACACATGTTTATAAAATACCTGTTAAGCTAGAAGTTGTGTCTTTAAATGCTTGTGAAAACAAAGAACAATTACTTGCTTTCCTTCTGTTTTATGATCTTTTAAAAAATTGGAGAGAGAAGTTTTGAAAGCATCAACATTTGAAAAATCTATTTTTTACTTAGCACGCATTGATTTAGAAAAAAAAATCAGTTAAATCTGTTTATCAATCCATTAGAATCGATTAGGAATAAGATAAAAAAAAAGGAATTATTTAGTTACTATGCAAAAATACCTAAGGTTAAAATGTCATTGATTTCATTTTTACCGCTTAAATCAGACATTTATGCATTCTTATTTAATAAGTTTTATTAATTTTCATATAAGTAATTTTTCATGGTTTCATCTTATTAATTCTGATTTGGGATGTTAAGGATATACATTGTGTTTTGTAAGGATCATCGTTCCTAAATATCTTTTAGATCACTGCCTAAAGCCCCGAAAATCATCCCCCAAAAGTAAGCCCCAAAAATCAAAATTACAGTATGCCTATTTACAATTATACTGTAGAACCGAGACGATAATATATCTGTGCATGTGGCATTATTTGTGTTTTTTATACGTTGTTCTTTATGTGTATACTATTTTTATTTCACATTGAACAAGTATTCTATTATTATGTTTAAGGGGAGATGGCTACGGAGCACCCTGTATTTTCAGTATTGAATATTCATACATAACATACTGTACTTTATGAATTAAAAATGTTAAATTTGTCGGATTTCACGCATTGTACTGGTTTTTAACCCGCCTACCGAGTTTTATTTGCCAACTTGTTTAATTTCAGAATTTAAGTACTTTTTTTACGAGACAAAGATATGCTGAATATTTTTTGCTTTATCTTGATTTTGTTTAGATTTCCCATTAATGTTTAAATGAAGTATTAGGTTTTTTTTTTCTGGGTCACATTTGCTTCTAAATTAGTTTATGTCCATATGGGAGTGCTATTAGTAGTTCACAATTACTGAATATATACTGTTGTATATACGTTATAACATTTTTCGCTCTTCTGCTGAAATTCAGTGACCAGTTTAAAATATAAATCATTCAAATCTCTAAACTTAAAAGCAAATATTTTAAAAATAGGACAAAATGAACCGAATGGTATTCATCCAGCGTTATTCCATGCTTTTTATCATAGAGTAATTCATAATATGTAGTATGAATGCTATAATTTTCGATTTAGCATTTTATAAATGTGTATCATAGTTCATGTCTTTGATTTAGTGTTATTATGATTTAGGCTTGTCTGATTCAGTAAATGAACAGTCTCGTAGTTTTAAAATCAGTTCTTAATTTTACTTGTTACAAATACAAATATATAATTCATAAATATGATGTTGATAATGGTGTGTTAACTTTACAAATTAAGGTTATATCAAATAAATTTACAGTTTTAGGATTGTTTTGATTGAATATTTTTTGATCCTCTAGTCAAAAGCATTAAGTATCATTCTTAAAAATAAACAAAAACATGCTATTCATTTATTTATTTGCTGAATTAACCACGTTTAAAATGAAAAAAAAAAAAAAAAAAAAAAAAAAAAAAAAAAAAAAAAAAAAAAACAGTGAAAATATCCAATCGAATCTTATTTATAAGGAACTAATTTATAATGAACTAATTTATAACTAATTTATAATGACTACATAAGCAACTAATCAACCAGCCAGAATTATGTCAGTGATAGAATTCGATGAACGAATACCACTAGTTGATTCATTGCAGTTTTGTGAGAAGTCGGGAGAGCTGTATTAAGATCATCGTACTTTTGATGATCGGGAGAGCTGTATTAAGTTCACCGTCGTGGTAGCTCATATGTTGCCATTAGCAGTCGAGTGTATGCAGGCTGACGTTGTGGGTGATCGAGACTGAGTAGCAACAGTGCAAGGTGGTGGATGCTGTAGCAGTCACAAGTAGCAAGTTAACTGTTCAATTTGGACCATCCATCGAAGTAGACGTGTTCAGATCGAAATGAGAGTTACTGTCAAGATAGGCGTGTTCATATCGAAGTGGGAGTTTCTGTCAAGGTTGGCATGTTCACATCTCGTTCCGGTCGCCAATGCGGGGAGAGTTGTTATCGACAATGTCATCCTTCATCTATGAAAAGGTACCCCATCATAGAATCTAATTAACATGTCTTATATACTAGCGAATTGGAATTGTATTTTTGTAGTGGTAGAAACACTACAATTCATGTTTTTATATTCTTAAAGGTAACTTAAGTATTTACTATTTTTCTTTTAATTACTTTTTTCCTTTAATTATTTTTTTCTTTCTGAAATTATACAATTTGTTTTTATTCCATTCAGGGAAAATAATACCTCATCTACAAGTTAAAATTTTCTCACTTCGTCTCTTATAATATGCTAAAACGTTTTTTCTAAACTCTTTAAAATTTTTTGGAGTCGATTTCTTATGAGGTTCCAATGGTTAAATATAGTTTGATACGATTTAAATAACATCAGTTTTTTTGGATACTTTAAAAATAAGGTATGTGATAAAACTGTCAATAGTTAGTAAAAAAGAGCTTCTTCCCATTTAATAACAAAATACATGAGTTCTGATTTGTTCAAAAGTAAATATATATACGTATATATATATTTTAAAATTCTAATTCAAATTCTGAATATGAAAGATAACAAATTTATTTGGCACGGTCTCAAAATTTTAGTATAACCTATAAAATATTTAAAATAATAATAAAAAAGAAACTAAGAGTTAAAATGGGAATAAAATCATCTCATTGAAACGCAGACATTTTAAATTTATTCATTTGAAAAATATTTAATATGTTGCGCTAGTTTACTTTTAATTCTGGCAACAAAACACTGAAACATTTAAATGGTATTGACATTTATTTTAAATGCTTTCTAACGAAAAAAACTATTTAAGTTAAAAACAATATTTGTAATCAATAAACATTTCTTTAAGGTGAATATATTTAATGCAATAGAATTTATCAAACCTCTAATTGAAAAAAAGCAAAACATGTTTGCTCTACATAGTTAATGTATAATATCATGTAAAATTTGAAACAAATGAATAAGTAAATTTATTTCAAATTTACGCGACGCAATCAGTTGTTTTAGTTAGGATTCTATTTATCTCTGCCCAGTCTATGCAGCCATATTTTCCGTCGTTTTCTATTGCGATCTCCAACAGGTAAACGATATAATTTAAAGCCTAAGTTTGACTGATTTGAACACCCAAATGCGCAACAACCAGTCATTATAAATTTAAAAGTATCGTAGTGTATCTACCACTACAAAAGTATAATTCCAATTCACTAGTATATAAGACATGTTAACTCGATACTATGAGGAGGTTCCTGTTCCTATTGTTACTTTCCTATGGTTTTACCTATGGTGAGGTACAATGTCAACTTTCATCTATAAAAAGATACTTCCATAGAATCGAGTTAACAAGTTTTACATACTAGGAAATATATTTTTGTAGTGGTTATATTTTTGTAGTGGTAGATACACTACAAGTATGAACCAAAAAAAGAAAAAAGAAAAGCGAATATAAAAATAACAGAATGACACTTCACCGTTTAAACTAGTCAACAAAATGGCGATAGTTTACCCATGTGATTGCCTACAGCCAATCAAACTCGAAAGCAGGGCAAAGGTCGCAAAGAAAAGAGTGACGATACTTTATCTAAGTAATCCAGGGCTTTATTGGTTATTTTTTTTTTTGGAACCCAAAGGTCCTTGGTTGGAATCCTGTTGGCAACTACCGAACACCTTTCTTACTCTTTCCCCTTCGCAACCTTTTGAAACTTAGCATAATGAGTAATCAATGAGTATGTTGTTCCAATTTTGAATACATGGTGTTTCAAATTTCGACTATTAATTTGTTTCGGAGCTATTATGATGCATTTTTGCTCAGTTTTGGGCAATCCTTTTTTACAGTATTTTCCACTTTGCTTAAAGAGCATTTTTGATTAAATATAATACTTAAACATCGCATTCAAAATAATTTAATAAAGGAATTCATATAACATTGAACAAGCGATAAAAAATGTATAAATTAAAATTAAAGCCTCTCCTTAGATTAATAGGTACTGTAATCATAAAAAAAGGTACTTTTATACTTTATTCTCAGTTTCCTTTGCATAAAAATGGTCATGTAATCAACAAATTCGATAAAAAAGACCCCATTTTCTACGATGGAAAAATAGATTTCGAAACAGTTTTCCATAACTTCAGTTTACTAAGGTTATTGAAATCCGCGCTTTTGCTTCGCTAAATAAATGTCATTATAAATAACTACATGATATGATAATATTTTAACCATATGAAGTTCATGATAGAAGACAGGATTTCAATAGATTTTTAATCATAAATATTCTCGATGATGAAAAAAATTGTCTTCTTTTACCAAACGTGATAGATATTAAGAAGTTTTGGAACCGAAGGAAATATTTTTTACTAATAAAAGACCTTTGAAGAAAATCAAGACATGTTTTTTGAAAATTTTTCGTTTTTAAAATATATATTACTTAGAGAATTGCATGTTACTTATAAAACTTTTCTGAACATTATAACATTTCATGAACTATATATTTCTCAACCTTGCGTAATTGATGCTTCTTTCGTTGCATATTTTCTGGATATCGGAATTTTACTTTTTCACGCAAAGCAAGTTATTTGAAAAAGTATCAATTCAAATGTAATTTAATTTGGTATATATTATATATGTATTTCTCCAAAAATATATTATTTCATAAATAAATCTGAATACTATTTCTCTATGAATAAAATACGGAGGAAAAATGCAAATGCTTTCATTTTATTGGCCTATGTCTGAACTATTTCAAGCTATAATTATGTATATATATATACAGTATTGAATATTCAATACTGAAAATA
>NC_092208.1:13445636-13503454 GCF_043381705.1 Parasteatoda tepidariorum
ATCTCGAGTAAACTCGTGTATATATATATATATATATATATATATATATATATATCATTTATACTATATAAATAAGTAAAGGTTTGGCGCACTTTAAAAGTTATGCATAAAAATTTAATTTGTTTAAATTTAAGTTACATTTTATCGAATGATACTGAAAATAAAAGAAAATGCAATAGATCCCTATGTACACTGTTATAAATTTTCGTGGTACTAAACACCAAAAATGGTGGCAACTATTATGCACCAAAGTGGTGTTTCAATAAGTGTTCTACTGCACCAAGGATAGTTCGTGGCATAATGAAACACTTGGTATTTTTTTTTGCGCTTCTTGGTATAAAGTAGCCACCACCATGTTTGTTATTGAATAACATTAAAATTAATAGTTGCTGTAAGAAGATATGATACTCCTAAGAATCCGTAAAGTTACGTTTACGATACAATAGAATGCAAGAATCATAAATTTAGAATGCATATATGCAATATTTTTTTTTAAAAAATCAAATTAGTTTGTTAATCTAAAAAAAGCACTCGGTGGAGATAGAATATTAATAAGAATTCGAACAAAACCGAGGTGAATAGAAATGAAATATTACAAAATTATTTTATAAAATCGATTGATTAATGCGAATATTCTGAGAAAATAAATATCTTTATTATGCAACTAAAAACATGCATGCATTTTGTAGCAGTTAATGTGAGTAGTTTGTCAAATTAATTCGACAAGAAGATTGAAATTATTTGTTTAAATGCTCGTCCACAATCAATCAGTAAAAGGGATTTAATCTTACTCTGTATAATAGAAAAATATAATAATATGCGAATAATAAATTAGGTATAATAGTTGAATTAATAAGTTAAGCAGCATGATTTATTACACTTATAATAGTTACATATATATTTGCACTGGACAACAATTTAAATATAATAAACTCATAGGTATGAATAGCATAAAAGATACATTGATATATCAACCTCAATTGATCAATTGATATATCAGACAGATTGATATATCAACCCATTTATGCGTTACAAACATTTTAATAGCATATGGGTGTCAGCACGGAGAAAAAAAAAATTCCGGTAAAATTATCGCACTGTATGGTAATAACATTTCTTCTTCTTTCTTTCTTTTTTTAAAATATAATTCCGCTTAATAAAACCAAGATATACGTTATTTGACCATTCATTTGGTAATGTTTCGGTTTATACGGTAATGATTTACCGGAAAGTTCGGTTCTCAAAACAATAGCTCTTATTACCACACATTAAGTAAAAGAAATGCAAAACGGAAAAGTTAATTTATCCGAATAAATGGTTTTTATGCCATAGCCCGAGTTATGATAAAATTACTACATTTTGCTATATTTACCAAATTTTAATATATATTGTAAAACAACATTTTACTGTTAATTACATCAAAACCACGATCAAAGTGCTTCCGTAAAAATTACCGTGGTTTTTGGTGTTTCCATTTTTTTACCTAAGTGACTATGTGGTTGTCAATTTTTACCGGTCGCAGTCAACAAACACTAATTTCGGTCATTTACAGTAGCATATACACTGTAAAAACTGTGGTGCAACATCTCTCCCAAAATGATTTTTAACAACCCAAAAGAAGATACACTCTATTCCGAGGTATTCCTTTATTCCGGAAACACTAAATCCGAGAGTTATGTTTGAAGTTTCTCTACACCACTTTGGTTTAAAGTAGTTGACACCATTTTTGGCTTTGATATACACTGAAAATAGCAACAATGTAGGAACTATAGAAAAGACAGTAAAAATTTATGAAACGTGAATTTAACTTTATTTAATATTCAAAGAATCAATATAATTGAACAATATACCGTGATATTTTTTTCACGATATTATATGATATTTTACGTCATTTGTTAAATAACATTTGTCGTTACATTTTCCACACGTTTTTGACAAAAAATTACTAGTTCATACGACACTAAAAACGATAAAATTTTTTTGTAATAATATATATATATATATCCTTATTTTTTAAATCGTCTCAAACAAATGGATTCCTATCAGAATCTTTCTTTTTTGGAGAATAAAATCTCAACTCGAATGAATGGTAAAAATAAATGAGTTTCCTTCCAAATACTTGAACGTGAATACTTGAAAAGATATCACTTCTTAAGCAAACGATATCTCTTAATCCATTCTTACATATATCTACTCAAAAATCAAATGATTCGAAACGTAAGGAAGATATTCTTGCGTACCAGATGCTTCCGTATTCGTTTCCCGTTAAGGTAATGTTTGCGCTGATTAAAGAAAAAAAAACGTATCATTTCATCTTTCCATCTTTGGGAGAAAAAAAATATTATTTTTGCTATTTGACTCAAGTTTATTTTGCATGATTAAGTATTGAAAATTCCCTTTTATATTTCTAAGGTTTACATTTAGTGATTTTTTTACATTTTATGGGACTGTCTTAAAAAAGTTTTTTTTTGTAACTAAAAGTGGACCCT
This sequence comes from Parasteatoda tepidariorum, assembly GCF_043381705.1. Classification (NCBI taxonomy): domain Eukaryota; kingdom Metazoa; phylum Arthropoda; class Arachnida; order Araneae; family Theridiidae; genus Parasteatoda; species Parasteatoda tepidariorum. Next base: position 13,448,126 of record NC_092208.1, read on the forward strand.
ATATTTAGAGCAAATAGTTTGGGAATTTATATGTAAACAAAACCTACTTCTAACATTCAAAACTAAATGTTATCTAATAAATGTCAATAACGTTTATAAAAATCATTGAATTAAATGTTGTTTTTAAAATGCATTAAATTCTTTTCTTTATCCAGTTTAATATGTTATAACCTTGCGCAAATCCATTTTTCAGACAAATCTAAAGTAACGAACTTATGATCATACTCCATGAAATGTATCCTACTAATTGTTATAATTTTTCATAGATTTCAGTATTTTCAACTTAGTTAAGGAAATGTTTCAAAATCATTTTTGAAAGTTCATTGTTAATACATGAGGCTTTTCTTCTTTCTATATGCGTTCTACCTTCGAATTTTTATGTTGTTTATACTTGATTAAATTCTGTTAATGATTCAGTTTCATTGTTTGGTGTTCCTCACACAATTGTATCGACATATTTTGCATTAGCTATAGTAATGAAATGTACGAAGGCACTAATTGTAACGGATATAATCACGTGGGATGATAAAAGAAATCTTTTCACATTTAAATATTCTAACTTTTAATTAATAAAATTATTTTCATTGTTAATAATTTCGCAGTATTTTTATTCATTTTTTTATTAAAAATTCTTTTAAATAATTTTTCTATACTATATATGTATTAGGAGAACAAATTAGCTCGGTCCGTTTTTTTTGTAGTCAAAAATGCATTTATTTCAGAACAAAATGAATGAATAGAGATAAAACAAAGTATTGTCCATCTCTGGCTACTACTTTTTTGCACCTCTCAGGCAATTTTCGAATTACATCTCGAAAAATTGTCTCGTCTTTTGAGAAAATCCAAGTTAGGAGCCAATTTTCGATTTCTGCGAAAGAAGTGAACTGGAGACCTGCCAAATCGTGCTGTATCCGTCGGAACAACTTGTAATCAGAAGGAGTAATGTCCGGTGAATACGGCGGGTGTGGTAAAATATCCCACTTGAGCGTTTCCAAATTTTTTTTTACGACTTTTGCGACATGAGACCGACCGTTATCATGCGGAAGAATAACTTTGTCATGGTTTTGCTCGCATTTCGGCCGTTTTTCTCGTAATGCAAGGCTCAAACGAATCAATTGCAGCCTATACCAATCTCCCTTAATGGAATCACCATTTTGTAGCAGCTCATAGTATACAACACCATTGACCATTCTTGAAACGTCGAAACCATTCCCCACATGATTCATCAGTTGGAGCATTGTCACCTTAAACTTCTGCAAGCATTCGATACGCTTCAGCTTCCAAAAATATAAAACTCCCGCAAATGCTGCCTAGTTATCTCAAAATTTTGCATATTCAACAAAGTAAAGAACAGGGTTTTTGTATGAAACTCAAAGCGATATAAACTGAATATTATTGATAGATGTTTAACCTCTCTGAAACCACCGAAACCAGCTGTCACTATGAAACATTCATAACAGCAGAACCATCTCTTATCGATTATAACAGCAGAGCCTCTCTTATAAATTATGATGATATCGAAATTGTTCAACAAATTAACTTGTTCCTGAAATTTCTGGAAGTAAAAACAAAATGTTTGAAGATTTAATAGTTTTAAAATTGAGTAAATTAAAATTCCGTTTGATATGCAAACAATGCCATTTTNTTTTCAAATAATTAATATTATATATATATAAAATTGAAAATTGTAATTGCATATTGAAAAATCACTTAAAGAAAAACATTTGGGATTGGAACAGTAAGAAATTCCATAAAAATGGTTGCCAACAAACGACATTTTTGTGTGCTAAAATTTAAAAAACACTATTATATAATACCAAGCCATTCCAACTGACATATTTGCACAATTACTGTAGAATTTGTCTTTATACTGCTTCACTTTGCTGCTTTAAGTAGTGGTTATTTGAAGCACGGTTTTGCAGTTTTTCTTACTCAGCAGCATCATCTATTGGTGGATCACTGCAGCTCATTTAAAAGCATGGAGAGAATCAATAAGCTGGTTAAATGAGAAAATCAAAGTGAACTTATATTTCTGTCTCATTCCTGTCTTCCTTTTTTATAATTTTTTAAAAATCTTTGTTCGTTTTTTTAGATCTTTTTATATAGATTTTATTCTGTTACTTTAGGTGCGAATTTGAGACTTTACTTGATACATTTTATATTACCTCCCACATGAATTTAATCGATGTGTGAATAAACAATTTTTTAAAGATTATTCGCTGAAAGCATCCACGTGGAAACTTAAAAATGGAAATAAAAGCAAAATTAATACGACGAATTAAGAATACGATAATAAGAAAAATAAATTTGCAATAGATATTAATGCATGAATAATTTTTTTTTTCGAATTTTTAAATGAAAGTTATAGTAATTTAATGCATGTTTATAAATTTTTTTTACCCTCTTTTAGTTTTTAAAGTATTTAAATACTCATTGATTAACATGAAAATGATAAAAACATAAACTATAATAAATTCTAGGAAACATCCAATTATTGAAGTATCATATTATTTAATAACAAGGTATGGTAAGAGTATTGTGAAAATATCTATTATATTTTCTGAAGTTTTAATAAATACATACTCTTTTTCCAAGGAAACTGTAATTAAATTAACTTTTATATTTAATATGCTTTAAAATTCCTTTTTTTTTAATATTAAACCAAAATTACAATATTGAACTTAGGAATTAAAGCTGCTAGATACATGATTCTTTCCTATACAAAATATTTTCGCAAAAAATAAACTTTTAATTTTGAATTTCATAGCTTTAATTACTGAAGTAACTTTTTTTTTGTAATTCCGAACTGCATACTTTTAATTAATATCACTCTTATAAAGAAAAAAATAAGTTTTGCAAACTTTTACTTTGTTTACGACAAACTGACTAAGCTGGATAGAACCGATAGAGAATGGTTTTTAATAAAAAGATTATTTTCTAACAAACTTAGTATAAATTTTTTTATCTGAAATTTTTATTACTTTTTTTAAACTTGTATTAATTTTTTTTAATTATAAGAAATATTAAAGAACAAATACTTCTTGTTCAAATAAACTAATAAGAAAACTTTTTGTTGCTCGAGTTTTTTTTTTAACCGATTTGAAATTAAATAGGTCAATAGCTTCAAGAAAGTAAAAGCTAACTTTTTCAATAATAAATTAATACTCTTTGTAATAATAATTTGATGTGGTGTTTTTTTTCTTCTCATACAATTTCTGATTTATTTTATAATTGTTTGTCAGTTCTTTTTTAAATTAGCTTCAATCTTTCATCTTTGAGTTTAATAGGAGCAAAGATAATATCGCTCAGATTTTTAAAGAATTGAGTAAGTATTAAATTTGCATAAAAATTGATATAAGTAAAATAAAAAATATTTTTATCCAAAATTTAATGCTTAGAATAAATGTAAAAGAATTATTAATTTTTCTGTTATTGAAATGATGTTCTAGACTTATTCTTGCTTTTCCTATGAAGAAACAGGCAACCATGGACGATTTTGTTTTTAAATTTTTAACTCTGATTATTTTCTTCCAATTCTCAAAATTGAGTTTGAATGTCGATAAAATAAACCATAATGTCGTAGAAATTTGTTGCAGTGATAAAAATATATTAAAGAGCAGGTTGTAGTACTTAATCTTGCCAGTGATAAATTAATTACTTTTGCAATTAAGCATTTTAAAAATTATGAAAAATAGAATAATAAAATTACATTGAAAATTTGAAATGTTGAATTTTTTGTTAGTTGCATTTTTTACAATAAATAAAAATTCTTAATTTTTTAATAAATTATGATAATATTTTTTCTTTTTAAAAGTTTCAATTATTTGAATAAAATCTAACTGAAATGCCGTTCATTTAAATTTAAATTCCACATAATTGCCAGTTTGTTAGCTTGTTTTATAGAAGACGGTAATGCTAACGTTGTGTTATAATTTCGTACTCTAACTTTCTGATAATTCCAACATAGTGATTAAAAATCTAAGTCTCAGAAAAATTCATTTAAAAGATTAGGTTGCATTTCAATTTGTATAAAAATCCGGAATTACATTAAAACCAAAAAAAGAGGACAAAAACTGCTAAGTAGCTCAAAACAGAGCCTACTTTCATAAATATAGCTTCTTTAAATAATAGTTAATGAGAATAAATAAAACGAACGCAATCAGAAGAAGAGAGTGTTGTACCTCGTTCGTATATTTAACTTTTATCCTCTTATGCAGATAGCAATTATTTAAACAACTTGAACATTTTGTGTGAAATATATTTATAACTTTCCTTGCATTAATATATGTTTTTCGTAAATGAATTCCATCACATAATAATTTTTTTTTTTATTAAAAAAAAGAAAAACTGGTCTCAAGTATAACATGGCGTCGTACCTTGACAGGGGTGAAAGCGAGACGGAAAAGAGGAAAGGCTGGTAGTAAAACCATTTCAGTTATAGCTAGTTTTGGGGAGGAGTTTACTTATTCTTTTTTTAAATTTTTCAACAATATCTACTTTATCTTGGAAAAGAAGCAGTTTTATATATATGCCAGAATTATAAAAGAAATCTTGATAGTTACGGATATTTCATTTTTTTCGAAAAAAATGATGGAATGAAATGTTTTACGTACCAGGTTTTTCTCTTTTCCGTCCAGCTATATAAGGGCTTTCACCCATGTACCTTGATTCAATGGATGTTTCTAATTGGAAAACTTTTTTGAATTTTGTTCTAAACTTGTTAGTTGATTGAATGTAAACATGTACACTACCGGTCAAAAGTTTGCGAAAATTTTGAAATCTACAAAAAAAAGTTCTAAATTCAAATGTTCATAGAACTGAGAAAAATCATTCAAATTGCATGAAAATTTGATATGTTCTAAGGTGAACCCTTTACAGTTAATTGCATATGATCAAATTGCAATAATTTGTTTTTTGCGAACTGAATCCAGCTTTTCATCATGAGTTGTTTCTATGTTGAAAAAAGTTGTCAAGTTTGAACACTTGCCAAACTTGCAATAAAAATTTTTTGTACTTTCTGTTAATAGAAAATAGTTATTTGAACAGTTCTATGGAGGCCCTCAAAATTTCAAATCGATTTGATTTTTTTTGACGAAGTTATAGAATTTTGAAAAACATGTGTACTTTTCTCGATTTTTAAACATTCCACATTTGCGGTCCTTTGGTCTATACATCTTCGACCAAAGAACTTTTTAATTTTAATGTTTTCTATATTTTCAAATAATTAATATTGATTATAAAACAAATATTCTTATTTATTATTGTAATTATTGTTACTACAAAGAATTTATTATGAATATAATTAAAACAATATCTGATAGATGTCACATTTCATTGAAAATTTGTTTGTTCTTGCAAACGATGCTCTGATATTTGAATCGAAGTCAGTTATGGGACAATTTACAACAGGAATGGAACTCTATATCACTTGAAGTGATTAATGGTTTATTAGAACGAGTGCTATGCATATGAAGGCTATAATAAAAGCAAAATGTGGATGGTTCGAGGAATCTAAGATTTAAATGTTAATTTATTTAATTACAAAATACGAATAAGAATATTTTAAATATTTGAAATGTTGTAAATAAAATAGTTTAATAAAAATGCAAATTTTTTATACTATTGTTATTATTTTTTTAGAATTATTTATGTAATTATTGTTATAACTTTTTATTTTAATTTAATATAAAGTAAAAATATCACAACAAAACTAATACATGTAAGCAATAAATATAAACAATAAATATAAACAATAATAATTACAATAATGAATAAGAGTATTTGTTTTATAATAAATATTAATTATTTGAAAATATAGAAAACATAAAACTTAAAAAGTTCTTTGATAGAAGATGTATAGACCAGAAGACTGCATATGTGGAATGCTCAAAAATCAAGAGAAGTACACATGTTTTTCAAAATTCTATAACTTCGTCAAAAAAAATCGAATCGATTTGAAATTTTGAAGGCTTACATAGAACTGTTCAAATAACTATTTTCTATTAATAGAAAGTACAAAAAATATGTTTTGCAAGTTTGGCAAGTGTTCAAACTTAACAACTTTTTTCACCATAAGAACAATCCGTGATGAAAAGCTGGATTCAGTTCGCAAAAAACAAAGTATTGCAATTTGATCATATGTAACTAACAGTAAAGGGTTCACTTTAGATCATATCAAATTTTCATGCTATTTGAATGATTTTGCGCAGTTCTATGAACATTTGAATTTAGACCTTTTCTTTGCAGATTTCAAAATTTTCGCAAACTTTTGACCGGTAGTGTATATTACAAATTTTTTTTCTTCAAAACTGAAATAAATCTAATTAGCTATAAACACAATATCAAATAATATTGTGAGAGGTCCCCAGAAAATATATAATAAATCCCCAGAAAATGTAAGAAGTCCCCAGAAAATATATTTGTTCCAATTGGAGCTTCTTAATTTAATTTGGAGATGTTCAGGATACAATACCATCCCCACACTTGTCTACAATACAATGCAAAATTATTTTTTCTATTTTGTTATGATTAACATAAATAAATTATTTTGCTTAAAAAAATTAGTACTTTATTTTAAAAACGCCATTTTGGTATTTTTATTTCATAGTTCTGTATTAAAATGGGAGTATTATAGGGCCTTGTTTTCTAATCAAACTGATTGTAAAAATTACCCAGCAGCTAATAAATAAATAAAAATAATTTTTTAACACATGATTAAAAATTTTTAAATTTTCATAAATTGAGCAGAGAGTCTTTGTTGTTGTAAAGACATTTATAAGTTTATAATACACATACAGAAATTTACACGCATTAATTTAAAATTCATGCATTCATCATCATCATCAATGACTCGACAGCCCAGGGTGCGCTTTGGCCTTCTCAAAAAGTATTTTCCAGGTTAACCTTTTTTTTGCTAGTGTTTTCCAATTTTTAGTTTTCTTAAAAAACTAAATTGGAACATTCATACATTGGGTGGTTGAAATAACTGCACTAGTCCTCCAAGGTTAATGCGGTTTAAGTTGCACCACTGTTTCTCACAAACAGTGTGACAATGAATAACGGATAGCAAGGCTTAAAAATGTAATTTTTTTAAAAAAAATTGTACTTATTATAAACATAATTTTATTCTTATATTAAAAGAAATATTAATATTATTTTATTCTTATTAAAAACATATTAAATAATCTAAGCATAATTACGTTTTGACGCCCGGCGGCTGAGTGGTAGCGCTTCGCGCTGTCGTGCCACAGGTCCTTGGTTCGATCTTCGGGCAGGGCAAGGTTGACTCAGCCTTTCATCCCTTCAGTGGGTCGATAAAATGAGTACCAAGCATGCTTGGGAACTAAACACTGGGGGTTCCGCGTTGGGCTGACCACCCAGCTGTAACATCTACTCTTGCACCCCAGAGCGCAAAAGTTAAAAAAAAAACTCAGATGGGCATGTAGGTCTTGGCCCTCTAAGGGCTGTCGCGCCACTGAGTTTAATTTAGTTAATTGAGTTTTAATGTTTTGCCGAAATTTTAATTAACATTGCCTCTATGATTAGAAGGCATAGGTTTGCAAAAGTTAAAAACGATAAATTTAAAAGGCAATATGACTTATTTAGCGGCTTTGCGGTTTATATTTCCGCGAATTCGGACAATGCTGAAATTTCCGACAATGTAGGCAAGAAGGTTACCTTAAAAATAAAATGTTCTTCTGAATGTTTCAAGGATTACTACCATTCCTGACCAAATTATTAGACTCAGTATAAGATTCTACGTAAAATATTAATTATCAGGTGATACTATACAGATTTAGTGTTTTTACGAGACTAAAACCTGTTTGCACTTGTTTTCGTTAGTATATCAATTGATTGAATTAGACCATATATAATATAAATTGGATGATTGGATAAATTAGATGATGTATTATATAAATATAGAATATTTATTATATCAGGTAATATATTAGTATATTATAATAATTAGACAAAATTATTAGACACACTGTAGTGTTTTAATAATTACACGATTTGTACTAGTTTATATGCAATACTTTCTTATTTAAACATACATGTAATCGGTTTTTATTCAGGAGATTTTTTATATACTTCCTATTTGTATTTATTTTTAACGTATTGTATTACAATGTTAACCCATTGAATACACGAACGTAAACAAGTGCAAACCGGTTTGTGCCGCGTAAAAACAATAAAGCTGTATAGTATCACCTGATAATTAAGATTTTGCATAGAATCTTATACTGAGTCTAATAATTTGGCCAAGGACTGTACATCTGTCAGGATTTCCTTGATTAAGTAGTTTTTGTTCACCGTAACCTTTCATAACGGAGAAAATTCGAGTTATGCGAAAGATTGACTGAAAAGTAGGTTAATAATACGTAAGCATCAAAGAAGTTGGTTCCAAGAAAAATACAGGCAGTTTTCCAAAAAAAAAAAAAAAAAAAATANAAAAAAAAAAAAAAAAAAAAAAAAAAAAAAAATTGAGGGATTTGGAACATTTTTTTTAGTCTGACAAGGCAATTTTTCCAACAAATTATTCAGAATGACGTGATGAATAGTTAATAAGTGTTTTTTATATAAAGAATAAAGCTTTATTTTATCACGTTTTAAAAAAAATTGGCTGAAGTAGAAGGCAAATGTAAGAGGGTTCTATTGTGTCTGAGTCAAGTTTCAATTTTGTGCCTGAAAATGTGTTTCATAATAATCATATCTTTGACAACATTGTTTTAATATCTTTGACTGAATTAAAATGTTTAAATTATTTAGTTCTGTGCTTCAATATATTATACCTATGACAAAAAAAATTCAACATTCGTAGCTTTTTATTTAATAAAGTAAATTAAGCATTTAGTTTAATTTTCTTTTGAATAAAAATTAGAGATTGGAATTACTTTCTGCAAAAACAAATTGTACTGAACCTGTTTGACTTTTTTCACAAACGAGTGCAGCGATAGTTTTATAACATATTTTGCTTATTTTGTTATAAGTGTCATATTTTGCTTATTTTGCATATACATATTTTGCAAAATTTTCTTAACGTTCAAATTACACTACGAAAGATAACAGAAATTGTCTGACAAAAAAAAAAATGTATTCAAAAATTACGAAAATTTGAATATTCATACAAAATACAATAAGCTCCACAAAATGTATATGATAAATTTGAACTAATCATATGAATCATAAGCACAGTGTTTTCTTTTCTTTCCTTTCCTTTTTTGTCATTCTTATTTTTTCAATAAAATCAGTTTAAAATCAGTATAAAAAAAGTTTAGTGTTTATTTCATTAAATATAATTCTTTCCTCAGTTAGACAATGATAATTTTTCATTACCATAAAACTAAATAAAACTTAATTCCAATATAATAAAGAAAAATTTATAAATTCATGTAGAATTATATAGTTAGTAAAAAATTACCTACAATTTGTTCAATAAATTTCACATGATTTTAGTTTTTAAATTTTATTTTATAACCGTCGTTGAACAGCCGACCCAATTTTTTGGGTTTACGACTACTAACGTTCAACTCCGTAGCCTTGTAATTTTGAACCTAATCCAGAAGACAAGATAACTCCTGGATCAGTACCACCAGAAATATGATTTATTATGGGAACATGGGGGACTTTGTGACTCGACAGATTTAGCGTGCGCCAGTCGCCATTTACTACACCTGGAGTATTTGGCAGGCGGAGATCGAACCCACGACCTCTTGGACATGGGCCCGTTGCTCTACCAACCAGGCTATCCCGGCTATATATGTGATTCAATTGTAGTTTTTAATGTCTTTTTTATACACTGAGAGAAAAAGTATGGTCGAAACTACCAAGATATAATAAGAATTACTATGTTTCTGGTTCTATGAGAAGAAGTTTGGTATTTTTTATTGAAGCGAGTTGGTAATGATTTTGGTAAAATTAACAATAAAAGGTGTTATTTTTTAAAAAAATAATAAAAAGTGATAAAATTTGGTATTTTTATCAAAATATCTTAGAGCATGGCATAAAAACCCCATGTTAAATTAAATTTACTTTTCAGTTTTGCAAATGTGTGGTAATAAGAACTATAATTTGAAAAACCAGAATTTTTGGTAAACCGTTATCATTACCATAATTGAACCGTTTTAATATTTTGGTTTTATTATGTTTTTCATGTTTTTTTTTATATTTCAGTTTTATTATGTTTCTTTTTTTTTACCGAAATAGTCATTACCATACAGTGTGATAATTTTGTCAAATATTTTGTCTCCACATAGTGTATCTAAAATTTAAATAATTCCTTTAATTTTATTAATAAACTAGCACAAGGCTATTTCATAGTATCATACGAAATGACAGATGCATGTTTTCAAAATAAACTTTCAAAACAGATTCAACAGGTTAAGTTAAGGATGTATATAGATTAAATGTTCATAAGCAAATATGAAACTGTTAGTAATTATCTTAGAATTAATAAAGAAAAATTTATAAAATTGCCCGAATTTACAAAATGAACAGCGAAGAAAATATACATAATGAATTAGATGAGATTTTTGCAGTTTTGTAAGTCTCTATTTTATGGTGTTTTTCTTTTAATTAAAAGTAAACTTTCTTTTATGTAAACAAACTAATAAATGGGAAATATGTGAAATCTCATGAAACAACTTATACTGTTTTAATAATAAACTCAGAAACAGATTCAATGCTAGTTGAATTAATTAATATTTTCTTCAAGAGTTTCGTACCCTAATATCAGTTTTTTGGTATCAGCTAAATGAAAATAAGGTAGTCATCAACAATTTAAAAAAGAGAAATTTATAAAAGTACTCGAAGTTATTCAATTAACTAAAAACAGATTCATTAACTATAAACTGATGGCATTCCTTGGTAGTTTCTTAATGTTTGTAGTTTCCATAAATTTAAAATAAGCTCATTAAATATATTAGCAAACTAATTCAGGGCCATCTTAATACTAGCATGCAAGGCCCATCAGCACAAAAATATTTTAGACCCCTATAACGTGTCATAATGTTTAAAAACGAACTAAAAAACTTCGCATATGCAAAATAAATCATTTTTAAGATTTGATGCAATAATTTCAACAAATTTAAATTATTTTTGATTACCCCAAAAGCATTTTTAAACTACGTATAATTCGAAAAAAAATTGAGATTCTAACCAGTTGTAATCCTCAAATAATAAAATAATTTACGAAATCATGGAAGTTAATTAAAATAATTAAATTAAATAAACTTAAGGGTATAACGAACTAAAATGAATTCAAAAGGTATGAATTATTTTGTCAAACTAAACAGTTATTAAAACATCTTTCAGTGCCCAAGTACCTAAAACTTTCCTTGGAACGTAGAAAAATAGATTTCGGTTGCCTTTTTTAAGTTTTCTTGTTGAAAAACTATTCAAATTATTGGTGTTTGCATGATAATCCATCACTATTTGTAGGAAAAAAAATTCACACTTTGTATAATGGAATGTATTTATTTAAAAAAAATATATAAGGCAATGTTGTTTATTCTTTAAACACAATTTATAAAAAGTAAAATTCTCAAGGGCCCCTTGAGTGCCTGGGACCCCCGGGCACTGCCCAGGTGTGCCCATGCGTAACGACGGTACTGAACTAATGAATAAATCTTATGAACTGACAGTGTTTTTTTAAATTCCATTAAAAATAAATCTTCATTGTCTATTAAATTAATTATAATCCTCTTTTCTCATAGTATTTCACCCCCTGAGCTTTAAACATAACTTGTTATTCATATTAACAAATGTAATTGAATTAATGTTTATAATTATTTAAATTAGGACAGTATGATCTTAAACGAATTAAGAACTTGCTCAAATAAGTAGTGTGTCGTGCTACAACAAGAATAAATGAATAAAAAAAAGTATTTTAGAACGGGTCAGAATAAAATACTTCAAAAAAATTCAATTTTCTCACTTAAATGAAATCGAAAAATAAAATTAAAAAAAAATCGAATGATTCGAACTCGGAGAAATGTTAGTCCCATGTCTATTGTAATAAAATTACACTGAATAATGGTTCCGTTGGAGTTAGACGTTACCATGACAACACTATTTTCCCATTTATCCATTTTTTCCCCTTCTCTAAAATTCTCCAAGAGACAAGGAATAGTCTATTTACCTCAGAGTTCTCGAATTCTCTGCAGAGTCACTAACTTCTAAGATTTCTATTTATTTTTCTGAAATTTTAATCAAGTTCTTACGCCAAAAAGTTCTTAATTAAGTCCTGTTACGTCTGAAATAAGTTTTGTTCGACAACAAAAACAAGTCTGTGAACTCAATTACAAATAATGTCTCCATCTGATATCACATAAAAGAAAAAAAAAAGATTATTTTCCTTTCAAAAAATCACTTCTTTACTATCCAAATCATAATTATTACTTTCAAGATGACAATTTATATATATAGTGTTTTCTTTTCTTNCAATAAACAAATATTGAAATTATCTCCTAATTCATCTTAGCTTAATTACTGTTAATAAATTACTATTAATTTATGGGAAATTGAAAATAAAATAATTCTTATTCATTCACTTAATTTAGTTAAAAATTAAAGCTTTGAAATTTTAAGAGAAAGAATCTATTATGCAATAACTATATATATATATATATATATATATATATATATATTGCATAATAGATAAATACAAAAAGAAGGACAAAAGGAGAAAAAAAGCGAAGGAAATTTAGAAAAACAATAAGTATCATTTATTGCGCATAAGCTGCAAGTAAATAGAACTCATAAAATAAGTTCAAAATGTAGAGAAAATATGAAAAAATGACAGAACCATGAAAAAAAGGGAAAAAAAAATTTATAAAAATAAAAAAAATAATGAAAAATCTGGAAAAAAAATTCCGAAGAAAGGAAAAAAAATTTATAAAAATTTAATTTTTGCGGATATAGTCGTGTGAACTGATGAAAAGATTATATCCTTCATTTACTGGATTTTTATAATTTTTTCCCCAAATTTCGGAATTCACAGAGAGTTTCACAGCGGATGCGTAAAAATTTCTCTACAAATCTCAAAATCTCTCAGAACTATTAAATAAGGTCAGTGTTACTGTTCACATAAGACAAACATAACGTGAAATCTCTGAAATAACGTTTACCGTTATTGTAGTAAGGTACCAAGTTAAATTTTTTATTTATTTTTTGTTCAAGCAACTTCTTGAACTTGATCACAAAATACCATTTTATAAATTTGCTGGCTACTATAAACAAGTTGAACAGTTTTTTTCTGAGATTGCAACAATCAATCGCCAAATGGAATTTATCGTTAGTCAAAAATATTTTTCTTTTTTAGAGTTATTTTTCTATTAGGTTCGTCATTACACATCGCTAAAAAACGATTCTGATTTCTCAATTATTTAATCGATATTAAGGTTTGCTAGATAAGCTTATAGCTCTATTTGATAAAAATTGAGTTTCGAAATGGTTGCACGTTCTTCAAAAACCATTTATCTCTCATCAATTATATTCTGATCAAATATATCTATGTTCCATTAAATAAGGTAAAGTAAAATGTAATACAGTCAAACCCCGCTATAGTGAACATTCAAGGGACCGAAATTTTGGTTCACTTTAACCGGGACTTCACTAAATCCATACTGCAAGCAATTTTGACTAATTTTTCCGAACTGCTCCCTTTTATTACACATTATTTACATAAATGACCAATAAAAAGAAATACAAAAATGATTAAAAAACAATATGTAATAACAAAAAATGTGTTAACTTCAATTTTTTATTACTCTTCGTTTCGGGTACAAAAATTTAAGGAATGGCCTTTATTTAGGTATGGGAAACTGAGATAGAAGAAGCAAACAGGAAAAAATGCTTATGGCTAAATTCCACGCAATAGATAGTTTTAAAAATCGGTATATGTATTTTTTTGTAGAAATTTCAAAATTACCAAAAAATGAAGAAGAAAAATCAGTCAAAGACAGAAAAAAGTTCATAATATCCAATTCCCTCTTTTCTTTTGGTTCGCTATATCCACAAAAAATAATATTATATGTGTATAGCAAGGCACGGGGGTGAACATTTCTTTCACTATATCCGGGAGTTCACTATAAACCATGTTCTCTATAACGGGGTTTGACTGCTTAAACAAATAAAATAACTAAGCCATGCTTGGAAAAAGCATTCCCAAAACAGTCCGTTGTGGGCCAAGGAAATTATGCCCCACAATTTCATGATCAACGACTTGATTGAGGCAACGCGAACGGCGCTGCTCACATGCCATCTTCTTACAGTCTCTTTCTTACTGATGGGTACTTGCAAGCTAGTACCCAAGCTATCATCCATGATCGAACCCCAGTCCCCTACAGTGATAGTTTAATGCCTTAACCACTGAGCCATCATGCCTCAGTGGTTAAGACACTAATGCCTTATGCCTTTAAGGATTTAATGCCTTAACCACTGAGCATTATACAAAATCCCCTGATCTTGGTTAATCTTAACTATAATATGTTTTTTCACAATCAATGGCGTAAATATCGGTACCACATGAACAGAGCATATAGTTTACCTTTCTCAGTTCCAATCTGTCTTTACTTAATCAAATAATTTAAAACCACCGAGAAAGGTAATTAATAATATTGAAAAAAAATATTGTAATTTTTTAAATGCCTCGGCTTAAGCTTTTCATTTCTGTGTATGACTGCGCAGTGTTAGTTATTACATATTTATTTGTTATAGATGAGTTTTAGTTACCCAGTATGAAAAATGGGTACTCAGTTAGTACTCATAATTGTTAATTAATAATTGTTAAACATCTATAGAATCATGCTGAGCTTTCAGTTTTCACTTTATTAAAAATATTTAACTATTTAAATGTTAAATGGTTGTTCCTTCCCCACTTTTTTTTATTGTTACTTGCAAGAAAACTTAAAAAACCTATTAATAAGACCCCCCCCTTTTTTTTTTAAAAAAAAGCACATTGAACCTGAGAAAATAAACTTTTCTGTATAAATGGTGCAGCAAATTGAATAATTTTGATATCGTTTTCTAATATTAAAATATACATTAAGTGATTGAATTCTATAAGTAATATGAAGCTATACTTCTTGGATAGTGTATTTCAAAAACTTTAAAGTTGTTTAAATTTAAAGGCAAATTTTAATGCATTCAGTATAAATCAAATGAATGCGCAGTTTGCTTACTACTTGAAAACTGGGAGGAAACGCATGGCAGGCAATAAATCTGTTTCAAATAATTTGTTTTCATTCTACACAAATAAAAGTAAATATGCAAGGTATTTCGTTCTATTTGAACTGTTTTCACCACTTTCACCACAGCCCACAAATTCCAGTTCAGGATTTTTATGCTTCGTGCTTTAAAACATTCTATCTATCGAAATTTATTCCCATAAACGCTTAAGAAAACAAAATTTTATATACTGATTTTTGCGCTATTGTTCGTTCCATAAGTGCAAAATCGTTTATGTTCTTTCCTTGGAGCTTTTACTCTATGGCTAAAGAATTGAAAGTTAAAATGACACGGAAAACTCATGAAATATGTAACAGAAGTTTTCATCATGGCGTTACCCTTACTGATGAAAATAAAGTATAATCTTGTTTCTTTGAATCGATTGGCACTTGATATGAAACTGTGGCGTGTTGCCAGATGACAAAATGAAAATTGTTGGGGGAAAAGTTCAGCCACTGCTTACCCCCTCTGCTACCTTCCTTCTATTGAGCGGAAGAAAAAGACGTCAGCTTTATCTTTCACGCACCCCTCCCCCTCAAATCCTAATGCTTTTATAAATTAAATATTAGACGTCGTCGGAGGATGAAAGCTTTAACAACTTGTGAATTTACAAGAAGATTAAGTCCAAAAAATGATCAAGATTTTGGTGGCTGAATAAGTAAGAAATAAAAGCAAAGATTAAAAAAATGTTTCAGACGATTTTTTCTGCTTTTTTATGACATTGTTTTAATGTCTTAATACGTGCGTTCGACTTCTAAAACTGCAAAGAGTGTCACATAGAAAATCTGTTATTAAACAAAAACAAAACAGATAAATATTTTTACGAATAATATTGATGCTTTTACCGAAAATAAACTATAATACGCTTGTTTGTTTATGAAACGATAAACAAGAATTCTGTGGCGGAATAAGTATTAAATAGAATATAAATAATTTTATAAGCGACTTTTTAGACACTATTCTGTGTTTAAATTCTGAGGCAGAAAAATATATCACATACATAAACTAATATTAAACAAGAATTTTCTAGTTTTTGTTAAGCGGATTAGGAATTTGAGGCTAAATAAATAGAGACTAAAAGCAAGGAAAAATTAAGTTTGCAGACGGTTTCTTTTGATTTATATAACATCGTTTGGCTTTTTAACATCTGCGCTTGACTTCTGAAACTACAAGTCTTATCGCATAAATAATTTAATATGAAATAGTTAAATAAATATTTTTATAAATAATATTGAAGATTTTATTGAATATTAATTAAAATAAGCTTTTGTTTCGAAGCGATGATGAAGAATATTGTGGCTGAATTAGTAAAAAATAAAAGCAAAGAATAAAAATAGTTAGCAGACGATTTTTTTCCTGGTTCATGTTATAAGACAAACCTTAGATTTATATAAAGCTTTAAAGTGTACCATATGTATAATCTGATATGGAATGGAAAATAATTCGATTAAAAATTTTTCGAATACTATTAAAGCTTTTATTGAATATAATACTACAGACATTCTGTGATTTTTTCTAAAATACTCTAGCTTTTAATCATTGATGAAAATTGGAACCTTAAGCTTAATTACTACGCTGCTTTTAAAAGGTAGTAATAAATTTTTAATAAATTAGATTTATAGCTCACAAAATAACTTAATGTATACTCTCATGCATTTTGTATATCTTATTCCAAAAACAATATTCAAAATAATATTTGAGGTAGAATCTACGAAATTTAATGCGTGAATTGAAGAATGACATAAAAGACTTATATATTAAACGAAGGGGGTTTAATTATGTAATTTAATTTTGAATTTGAAGTCGATTAGCATTTTTAATTAACTTTAAAAATAATCCTTTGGAAAACTTTATTGCGAACAAAAAATTTGCCCATCCATAGCTAGTTTCAATATATTTTATATCGTAGTTGATTTCCATAAAGTAGTATAATCTTTTTCTTTTAAGTATTAATATGTGATTTTATTCTTACTCAAATTCATTTTTACAATACCCGCTGTTTGGCTTTGTATTTCGAAGAGATAAGTTCATAAATAAATAAGAAGAAAATATTTTCTCCTTCTCTAAATATAAAGGAAGACAGCAAAGTAATTTTTAAATCCTGTTTTCCGTCGACTTATTTGTTTGACACAATATAGCGATTTCCAAATCGATTTATGCAAAATAGTTGAATAGGTTTGCAGTTTCTATTATTGTCTGTCTCTACGTTGTTATGTACTAAAAGTTCCAAATCTAATCAACGTGACAAATGAAATGAACAAAACATAACTATTTAATCGATTTCAATTTTAAAAGCACTTTGTTATCATGATTAAAGATTTAAACAGAAAAATATTTATGCAGAATGGTTAAATATGTCCTAAATATATTTTTAGGATTTCTGATTGGTTTTTAAATTATTTGTGATGTGTCTTAAAAGTTCGATTATCATTACTATGCTAAAGTTGCAATTAAAAATTTCTGATTTGACGTGATTATTATTATTATTCTTATAAAAAATTGAAAATTGCATGGAATTTTAGCATATTGTGAAATTTCATGTTATTATATATTAAATGTATACACAACTGTGTTTTCGCAATTTATCGCTTCTTCACTTTATAAACAAAACTTATAAATTGATTTCTATACTTTTTTTCATGTTTTAATATAAATAAAAAACAATAATAATCATATGTTTTATAATATAAATTTTTCATATGGTCTGTAGTTTAACACGTCTTATTTAAGACATTTAAATTAAGACGCGTAAAAATATTGAATTCGATAACTGCTTTAAGTTTTTATCTAATCTACATTAGCGAAGTAAAACTTCAAAGCAAATCATGTAAACCTTAACTTTTTATTTACCAAATTATTAAAAAATTATCCAAAATGTGTGATACTTTTTGTCCTATTAAACAATGGGTATTTAACACTTTGAAAAATACATTTTATATATAATCTTATCTTCTATTTTTTTGTAAAATATTTAACTTTACAATTGCACCACATTATACAATTTTAAATAAAGTTAAACATTTATTACTTTGTCTTATAACTAGTTGAAAATGTAAATGAATCTGTAAAAAAGACTTACTTGCTAAATTGATAGAAATGAGAAATGAAATTAAAACTTCATAAAATGGTGTCCTGGAACGAAATATCAACAATTAAATAGTTCCATAAGTAATATTTAACTTCCAACAATAATCTGTTCTCAACTAGTAATGATAAACGGAAAGTCATATTATAGGAACAAAGATGTTCTGATGGAATATTTAGTTTCATTTTAATGCTATATGAAAATACCATTAGTGGGACGGAAAAGTTCCATCGGTACATAGAGAGCTGAAATGAGTTTTTCAGTTTTAATAAATACGATGGTTCTTAAAACTTACGTCTGATTTGTTTAAAATATTAACTTTGAAATAAATAAGATATAAATTTTAAAGAGAGATTTTAGCTGTCATCGATTTGAGACCTCTGTTAAATTTTTATTTGCTATACTTCAAACTTTGATTTATTGTTAAAGTTGTGACTTTACCAGGCATACATTAGAGGGATGGTATTGAATTTTAGATTCATTGATTCGTTCCAATTTTTTTTCTGATTCTTTTTAAGTTGTTAAAATTGAACTTAAGTTATAGTTTTAAGTTCAAAGGCTTTTTTTTTTGAAATTTATATTGTTCAGACAATTTCTGGAGAATTTTACCTGATTTAACTAAAATTATTTGAGTTTGGTATAAAGACTGACTAAATTGATACTAAGTCCAATTTAATGTTTACAAATGCTTAATCCATCCATATATGCGGATAGATGCAAAAAGTGCTGTTTTCCGATATTGTGAGATGTGTATATTATTTGAGTTATTACTTCATTATGTGAAATATGGTAAATTACTGACAAGAAAACGTCATGGTAACGACATAAAAACACATAACTTTAAAAAGAAAAATACATATTCTAATTTAACATTGCAATTAATGTACTACCGAACACGAAGAATACAAATTCTGGTAATATTACTGTCAGTCGTAACCTTTTACAAAAGAAATAACGCAAAATTCTACAAAAACTAATTCACCATTTTATTATTCTTTTTCATCCATTGTTCAAAAAAAAACCAAAACAAAAAAAAATGATCATATCTATAATATCAAGCTTTTAGCTCGCAACATCAGAAAATGCGTGTTATTACATCACGTGACCCTGACAATTACCATACTATATGCTAATGACATTTCTCTTGGAAAAACCTTAATTCTGTTATTTAAAAATAGAATATACGGTATTTAAAGCAATCGTTTAATAATTTTTCCGTTCATACTGTAAAAGTTTACCAGAAACTTTGGTTTTCAAAATTATGAAGCTTATTCCCTTAAATTTAGTATAAAATACAAAACTAAAAAGTAAATTTAACTCATTAAAAGGTTTTTATCCATGCTTTAAGGTATCATGGTAATTTAACCATATTTATCAAATTTTATCATTATAAAACTACAGGTGATTATCAAAATAATGGAAACACTTGTGAATAAAAGGGACAATTAAGAATTTGCTTCATAAGCATTAAAATATAATCTTAGCTACCAGTTTTTTCCAATGTAAAAAGTACACATATTGGGTGGTATGAGAGAGCTTTAGCAGAGTTGTCTACGTTTTGATTTTTCGTCAGAAGCGTAAAATGTCAGACCTCACAGATTTTCAGAGATGCCAAATTGTAGGAGCCCGACTAGTTGGAGCAACAGTGACCGAAACATCTCAGCTTTTAGGCGTTTCTAGAGGTACGGTGTCTAAAGTCATGACAGAATACGCACAGCGCGGAAAGACAAGCTCATCAAAGCAAAATAGTGGATGGAAGGAGAAGCTGAGTGAAAGAGACCGACGGGTATTGAAGCGGATTGTAATGTCTAAAAAGAAAACAACTGCAGCCAAAGTGACTGCAGAGCTCAATCAGCATCTGGATTCTCCAGGGTCAACAATTACAGTTAGGAGATACCCTTATAAAGAGAACATTTACGGCCATATTAATAAGGGATTCCTTCAAAATCCAGGGTGTTTCCATTATTTTGATAACCACCTGTATATTTTATTGTTAATTTTGTCAAAATTATTACCAAAGCACTCATGGAGCCCAAAACATGGTGCACTTTACCATATTCTGGTAGTTTTGACTGTACTTTTTTCATAGTGTAATACTTTTTTTCATTTTTTTCATAGTGTTTTCTAAATAAATGACAAACATTTAAAACATTAAAATCAAAATGGCAAACATTAAAAAAAACAAAATTTTTTGTCAAAAAACCTTTTTTTAATATCTAAATTGTAGGAAAAAAATTATTAAAACTTTTAATATAGTCCTAGGACAAACACAAAAAGGAGATATGCTTCGACAACATGAATTATCTCAGATCTTAATCTTAAAATAACGAATTTGATGTATCATAAATCTGTATCATATGCATGTTTCAGATAAGTTTTCAACACCTTGTTAAAATGTGAACTAATTTTTAAATGTATTTAACAAAAAAAGTTAAATCCGTGAGTATGAAAAAAACTGTTAAGCAAAAGTATCACTTAATTTTGGTGGATGCTAATTCCATTCATATCCACGTAGAGGCAAAGCACACTGTTTGTTGATAATATAAAATGCATATTATTAGTTATTTTATGATATAATTTGTGCGAAATATCGCACATTGCTGCCACTATAGTATTATGATACGTCAAAAATTAAAAAAAAAATAGTGCAAATTTTAAATAAACAGTGTAATTATTGTATAAACTAAATAATATAAAAACAAAATGTGGAAACATTTACAAATGCTTGTAGAAATATAGTAATTGTCTGATTTTTTTTATTTATTAGGATTAAAAATTAATCGACAAAGCTGTCAGTTTGGTTCTAGTTTACACAAAAATGAACATCTGTCGACATAAACTTTGATGGACAAAGCGTAATCGACTTAATTTTCAAATATTTTGAAACATAAACTTGTGAACATTAGAAGCAACATTTTTTTATCGACATAAGTTTAGAAACTTAATATTCAAAGTTTCAATTTAGAAGATCACGCTAGGCCAAAAAGTGAATAGTAGTGTTTTTTTTTACAAACTGGTATAATAGAAATTTCTTTAACTAAACTGCCCTTTCTTTTAATAGTTTAATCTATGCATTGCTTGGAAATTTTGTTTTTGTTCACAAGGATGTTTGCCTGAAATATTTTGCTCCGCCAAGGAAATTTTTGTAATACAAAATTAAGGATTCAGTACAATTAAGGATTAATTCCGTAATGCAAAATTAAGTATAGAAAATATTTTGATACTGCCAAGGAAATTTTCGTAATGCAAAATTAAGGATTCCGTACAATTAAGGATTAATTTTGTTTTACAAAATTAGGTGTAGAAAACATTTTGCTACTGCCCAGGAAATTTTTGTAATGCAAAATTAAAGATTCCGTACAATTAAGGATTAATTTTGTAATGCAAAATTAAGTATCGAAAATATTTTGTTACTGTCAAGAAAATTGTTGTAATACAAAATTAAAGATTCCGTATAATTAAGGATTAACTTTGTAATACAAAATTAAGTATCTAAAATATTTTGCTACTGTCAAGAAAATTGTTGTAATACAAAATTAAAGATTCCGTACAATTAAGGATTAATTTTGTAATACAAAATTAAGTATAAAAAATGTTTTGCTACAGCCAAGGAAATTGTTGTAATACAAAATTAAGGATTCCGTAAAATTAAGGATTAATTTTGGAAAACAAAATTAAATATATAAAATATTTTGCTACTGCCAAGGAAATTTTCGTAATACAAAATTGAAGATTCCGTACGATAGTAAAACAAATTCTATTTATGTTACTTATATGCTCTAAACCTAACTAAAATATCATTTTTAAAGATTTTGTTTTACTGATTTTGGCTTAAGGAAGATACCTTTTTAATGTCCAGTAACATTCTGCAAATATATAGGGATTTCGTTTTCCTTGAGAACGATTTCGCAAAGTTAAAATATCTTGGTGAGATAGCTGTCAGTCTTTATCACTCACAGAGATGGGATTTTCAACGAAAAAAGCACAAATGCGACTCTAAAAAAGGTATTTTTAAGGATAGGCAGCATTCTAGGGCTTTAAATTTTTGAAGGAGTTCAGAAACTGATTCTCCGTAGCTCTCCATAGCTTGTTGTCTAGAAATTCAGATGGTTATTCAAAAAAAAATATTAATAGAATTCTTTTAAATTCTTTATTAAATTAGGAAGCTTGCTCACCGTTGTTGTTTCTCTGTCATTATTTTTTTTTCTTAAAAGTCTATAAAAAAGTTAAATTTGTTTATAAATTATAATTAATATAATTTTATGTAAGCACAATTTGTTAATAAGTCAATTGTTTCTAAATGAATGGATGCCTACACTTAGATAAAAAGTATAATCAAAACTACCAGAATAAGGTAAAATTTACCATGTTTCTGTCCATTTTGGTGTCCCCTACAGGGACACCAAAATTCTCGGTCCTTTCTAAAAAAGTACTTTTTTTAATAAATAATACAGATATTAATATTTTATATCAGGGAACATCAAATCTCTGGCTCACTTATGTTTTTTATTATATTTATTTTCTCATTGTTTTATTAATTTTTACAACGAGTCAAGCGTGGTCTAATAAAAGGAATATATAGAGAGCGATAAATCTTTCTACAACAGTGGATCAATAGTCATTATTTAAAAGCAAGAAAAGGGCGAAAATTCGATAAAAAGTGCATAAATTGAAATAAATTCTGAACAAATCGGAATTTGGGAAAACGAACTTACGTTAAGTTCATAAATAAAAATGATCCTTTGATTACGTCAAACTTCATTTCTGTAGTTGCATTTCTATGGTTTGCAGGAACATCCGCAAAGTATTGTTTTACTAAATATTTAACAGTTAATAATTCTGAAACTAATTATCGTAAGTTATTATTGTTACTCACATTATCATATTTATCGTAAGTTATTATTGTTACTCGTATTATCGTAAGTTATTGTTACTCGTATTATAGTATTTATTGTAAGTTATTACTGTTACTCGTATTATCGTATTTATCGTAAGTTATTATTGTTACTCGTATTATCGTATTTATCGTAAGTTATTGTTACTCGTATTATAGTATTTATTGTAAATTATTACTGTTACTCGTATTATCGTATTTATCGTAAGTTATTATTGTTACTCGTATTATCGTATTTATCGTAAGTTATTAACTTACTCTTCATTTTTCTACTCATCTTCGAATTTCAAGTTTCTGAGTCTTACAGTTTTCAAGGAGCAAAACAAAATATAACGTGAAATTTAGAACACGAAATTACGGAGAAGTTTACGATATTTCAATTTACAAAAATGTAAAAAAGAAATCAATCCAGTGGAGCAACTTTTGTGGTCTTATTAGGTTTTATCAGAGGAAAGTACATTAGAAACCTTTATAATTTTCCTTTGAACAAGATTCTGTGTATCAGTGCTATTAAAAAAAGTCTAAAATATAAAGTTCTTTGCATTATTAAATTTATTTTGCTGCCAAAGTTTAATTTCAAAAGATTTACTAATTCTCTGCTAAACATTCATTAAGAAAATCATTATTTAAAAGTGTCATATTTCATCATGGGACGTTTCGTGGAAAATAAATCTACCCAAAACCAATTTTCTTCGAATTTTCTTTGTCATTTTTCTTATAAATTAATAACAAGCCTATGTTGTTTTCCCTTAATGAGGTAAGGCAATGACCTGAGTTGGCTAACTTGCCAAGAAATCGCCGAATGTGTGTTGAAGGGAAAGTTCCTTTAAAACTATTATTGCTGAGCTTTTCTTAATGGCATATGGAAATATATTTCTGGGCTTTTCGAATATTTTTTGACTAAGTACGTTTTACTTGGATTTTTTAATAATTAATTTCATCTTTGTTTCTTTTTTTAAAAATGTATAGGAATTTATGGCTATTTATTATCTACGTAAAAATGAAGAAAGCATCAAAATCTTTGTTGTTTGATTGTTTTTTTTTCGCGATTTAATAAAAAACATAAAAAAATTTTATCTTTGAAAGAGCGATAAAAATTTAGATATTGGTATCTGTCGTGCGTTATGCAACGTTTTATTTGTCTTTGTAACTTCTTAAAATTCCAAACAAAAAATATATTTCCAAACAAATTTCGAACACATTATTTCATAGTTTAATCACTTTAAACTTGCAAGAAATATAGAAAAAAGTAAACGCTCACAGTGTGTTTCTTAATAAAGAAGTCCAGGAAGCAAATGTTTATCTTAATGATTATTATTAAAATATAAATTCAAAGTGTAATGACCTCTCAAATCAAAAATTTAGCTCTTAACTTAGAATGAGATATAGAACAGATTCTTTTGCCTTTTTCTTAAAAACAACTTACAAACAATAAAAAAAACATGGAGTAAAAGAAGTTTTGAACTGGGAATATCATATTAAAAAAATACAACATGAGAAATATTCCTTTCTTAAGTTTGTATTTGCTTAAATCTGAAGATGAGACAAAAATAAGATATTGATGTTTTTTTTTTATACGAAATAAATAAATAAACATTTTAAAGATGTTGATATAAAGTACGATTTTTTCATGTATGCAATAAATTATTATAATCAGATTTTAAAGTTATTAAATTAAAATTTTTTGCATGATTTATAGAAGTTTTGTGAGATTTTTTGTAAACATAGTAAATGGTAAAACGGACAAAAAGAAAAAAAAGCAAAGAAAACTATATGCACTTTAAAAAATTCAAAACTTTTTTTCTGGACTTTTAAGTATTTAGAATAAAATTATTAATTAATGAGATGCATTAAATTTATGTTGATTCCTGTTAATTTTTACACCGTAAAATAACTCCTGAATAATTTAGGCAGAAAGTATCCTGAGTGCCAGTACTTTTTACTGTAAAATTATACTGCGCGAAACCAATCTGATACGTTGTAATTGGGCATTTGGATATTTAACTATAAATGTTTGCTGTACATTTCCATATCCAATTTTACAGTCATATTTTCCAAAAAGTTTCTGGAGTTTTTTGCAGTGAATAAGTTGGAAATGCACATATGATGCAATGGCTTTCCTGCACGAGGAAATTTATCAGTTAAATTCATACAGGAAAAAAAATGAATCAAAATCTAAAACATTTGAATTTTTACTGATTTCTGAATAAGATTTCAATTTTTTTTATTTAAAACTACAAAAATATTCTCTGAAGTATATAGTTTTTGATGTACTAATACAAACATAAAGTAATATAGTATAAATATAGCAGTTTCGTTGAAATTTATTCGTGAATTTGAAAAGTACCCTATAAAAACTTAATCAAAAAGTTGAAACATAAGACTGAGAACAAAAAATTATCTTTAAAAAATAAATTGCATTCAAAACATTTCAAAAACTTGTATTATCTAGGAAAATGCATTCAGGTTATGAGGTAAAAGCTATATGCATTGCTATGGTAACAAAAATAAGCAATTTCTCTTGCATTGTTTATCTTGTAGCGCTTAATGTTCATGAAGGTCATGCTCATTAAGTCTTGAGTATCACGTTAACCTATCAAGATTTTATGAATGAAACAAGAGTAAAATTAATTAAAATGATTTTTTTTTGAAAATATTTTCTTTTTTTTAAATATCGAAAAGATTATTTTTTTTGTTTGGTTCGCTTGTAAATTATCTTCCTTATTTCAAAATAAAATAAAACATTGTTGCGCTGATTAAGATTTAATTAGTTATATTAACTATTTCTTTTTGTTTTCTAGAATTCTAAATTAATTTTTATACAATTAGGACTCTTAGTTTTACTATTGTGAATTGATATTTAATAATTTTAACAAAGGTTAATTGTCCAATGTTTTATTATTGAGTTACTAATGCAAGAAGTGATAAATATAACAAAATTTATTCAATATATCTCTGTTTTTTTAAAATCTTTAATAAAACAGCTAAAAATAATCATTTGAGAATTACATTGTTTGCATTGTTAAAAATTATATCGTATGTAAACAGTACTGTCATTTACATTTTCTGCAATTTTAATGTGGTTCAACTAAGAATCATAAATAACTGAATATGTAATTAATTAATTTATATTAATTTATATTAAAAAAAATTATTAATTAATTTAATTAATTTATTAATTTATATTTAATTAATTTAATTAATTGATATTAATTAATAATATATTTAATTAATTTATATTTAAGAATATTAATTACATGAGACTATAGTTCAACTTGAGCAAAAACATGATTCACTTTAATATCTGATTAATTCACTTTAACACATGATTCACTTTAACACCGAATTTTCTCGATATCATGATTGAAACTATATATCAAAGTCATACCAATCGCACATTTTAACAGTTAATTAGGAATTAATTAATTATTAGCAAAAATGCTCGTAAAATTTTTATTGTGAAATAACGGCGTTCACAATATTTTGAATAATAGTATTATTCCAAAAATAATGATGCTAAATTGCCCCACCATTTATGCATAAAAACAATCAAGCTGTGTAGTATCACCTTATAATTAATATTTTACGGAGACTCTTATAGTGCGTCTAATAATTTAGCCAGAGACTGTGAGATATTTAAAGAGGGAGAAATTAGCTAAAAAACGTCTTCACTTCACATCTTTCCAATTTTTTTTTGCATCTTATCAATTTATAATTCGAATCCATATAACTTAACATCTAAGAAGTTCGATTTTTGCGGAAGTTCATCCATCTTTTATGTCAGTTATTTTGATGAGAGATTTGGAGAAAAAATGTTGTTAAGGAATTCTAGACATGATATGATGGATGTCGTAACTTTGCATGCTTCAGTCGAAGAACTTTCTGAATATTGTAAGTGAGGTAAAAGCGAAATATAAAAGAGGAATAAGATGGATACGACAGCGAATCAAATCTGTCATCTAGTTTCCGGAGTGAATTTTTTCTTCTTTGAACCGATAGAATTAATTTAAAAGTTTAACTGAAGTGTGTGAAACGAAAAGTTTTTTTTAAAAAAAGGAGTTTTAAGCAAATATTTCGCGTTTTACTAACCGAGATAAACATCACTTTCTAATGAATAAATATTTTTTTCTGCTTTTAAACAGGTTTTTTTCTGTGGAAGATGAATTTCGAATGTAAAAAATCTGATTATTAAAGTTCGAGTGAATATTTAATACGTCAGAGCAAGTTGAGAAATTGAAAGAATTTTTTTTTTTTAAAAATGAATATTGATTTATTTTTAGTTTTGATTAAAATATAAAAAAATACAGTACAATAGTTTAGTTTTAAGTATTTTAAAGAATTAATACTTTTAAAAGGTCTGGGATAGATCATAAGAATGTAAGAAAAATTCTGGAAGATACTGCAAAAATGATGAATTTTGAATTTAAAAAGTAAGATTATTAAAGTTCGAGTGAATATTTAGTACGTCAGAGCAAGTTGAGAAATTGAAAGAAAAATGTTTTTTTAATGGACATTGATTTATTTTTGATTTTGATTAAAATATAAAAAAATACAATACAATAGTTTAATTTTAAGTATTTTAAAGAATCAATACTTTTAAAAGGTCTGGGATAGATCATAAGAATGTAAGAAAAATTCTGGAAGATACTACAAAAATGATGAATTTTGAATTTAAAAAGTAAGATTATTAAAGTTCGAGTGAATATTTAGTACGTCAGAGCAAGTTGAGAAATTGAAAGAAAAATGTTTTTTTAATGGACATTGATTAATTTTTGATTTTGATTAAAATATAAAAAAATACAATACAATAGTTTAATTTTAAGTATTTTAAAGAACCAATGCTTTTAAAAGGTCTGGGATAGATCATAAGAATGTAAGAAAAATTCTGGAAGATACTTCAAAAATGATGAATTTCGAATTTAAAAGTATGATTATTAAAGTTCGAGTGAATATTTAATACGTCAGAGCAAGTTGAGAAATTAAAAGAACTTTTTTTTAAAAATGGATATTGATTTATTTTTAATTTTTGATTAAAATATAAGAAAATACAATACAATAGTTCAGTTTTAAGTATTTTAAAGATTTAATACTTTTAAAAGGTTAAGGATAGATGATAAGAATGTAAGAAAAATTCTGACAGATACTTCAGAAATTCTGTAAAATAATTTCTGATATAAAAAAAAAGATGTTAAGTTCTGTAGTTTGAAAATGTTTTGAAATACGCAGATGTGTGTAGCTAAAAATGTAAGAAGCATATTAAAAGGAAGGTAATGAGGTATGTACAGTGATGTCAAAAATTGTCTAGGTCAAAATACGACCAATCGATACAACGTTGTGTAGGGTGTTGCTTCTGCAGTTGCAACATTTTTTAAAGCTGATGGTCCCAAATTCAGCAAAAAATGTCATTAATATCCTTTTTCCACTAAAGCTTTTTAGAATCAATATTCAGAATTGGAAAAAAATATTTAAGTGACTTGATATTTAAGTCAATTGTTACAAAATTTTAGACTGTTATACAAGATAAAAGAAAGAAAGAAAACGCGCTTAAATGATTATCACATTTCTGATAAGATGAGTAGTACAATTATATATTCACAGTTTTCCGATATAATTCTAGAAATTCAAGATTCTTTCTTAAAGTTTGCATTAGCATATTAAAATCTATCCGCATGATAGATATTAACCCACTGACGGTTCTGCACGTAAAAAGTCGCATTTTAACCTGCAGTCTTCTCTGCATAGCAAAACCGGTTTCCCCAAGTTAACTGATAGGGGAACTGTGTGTAGGGGAGAAACATTCGCCCAAATTTGCCCTTCTCCTTAACCGCCAGTGGGTTAAAATGTTAGTTAAGCAAATCGTATTAAAAATGCTGTATAAGTGTTTCCCCTTCAATGCATTGTGTGAAAGGAAAAAACAACTTCAACTGGGAAAATGAAAGGTTTCAGCGGGTTTCAAGGGAAAATGAAAACATGTTATATTGTGGTCAAGCATAATAGCAGCACTAATATTTAACTTATTTTCTGGCTGACATTTTGAAAAATATTAAAACTAATACATCTAAAATATTTTTCATCTTAATGGAATTTCATAATTTTATTTTATTCCCCATGGATAGTTATATTAGTCAATGAAACATTAATTAATTTTATTTAATAATTTTATTAATTTATTAATTAATTTATTTATTGGTCTACTTTTAATTAATAATTTTAATTAGAATTTTAATAAATAATGAAGCCTAATTTCAGAAAGTCTATATAAATGAAGCCTATATATTTATGAAGTCTATATAAATGAAGTAGAATTTTTAAAAAATAAATTCTCCATGGATAATCATACTAGTCAATAAAACATAACATGCTACATTCTCATATAAAGAGCATGTAAATATGTTACACTTGCACTTGTTCCATGTTCTATAAAGTATATATTTCCTTTTCTAGTACAGTCTTTTTCAAACTGTCTGTCTTTAAAAATTGTTTTATGGATTACTTTCTTCATGGAAATGTAATGAAGTCTAATATTAATTAATAATTTTAATTAGAATTTTAATAAATAATAAAGTCTTATTTTAACGAATTTTTAGCATTAAATGATGGCATAGATTCAGGTTGACGAGTAAATTTTATGGTTTAAAATTCTGTGCTTTGAATTAAATTACATACGCTTTAACCCTTGACGGACCAATGCTGCCATAATAGCGGTATGATACTTTTACTTACAGGGTAGGAAAAATCATTCTATTATTTTTATCTTAGTTCATTATTTTTATCATAGTTAGGTTGTTATATTTGCAATTAATTAATTTTTTAATATTATTATAATTAATATTATAACTTTTTTCCAATGCCCGCCTGGGGAATGATCTACGTCATATAGGCATCTAAAGGACAGATTTGTTAACCACTTTTCCCGGGGCACCATATTAAGTGAGGAACGTTGCTACCACAGTAAGGACAGATAGAACATAGAATAAAAGAAAATTCATGCCTTACCCGGGATTCGAACCCAGAACCTTTCTGATGCAAAGACAGTTCCCTGACCCCTACGCAGGTCTGTCCGCTTATTATAACTTAAACTTATTATAACTTAAACTTATTATAACTTAATAGGAAGTTCACTTGAAATATTTATGGGTTTGAAATCGTCAAGGGTCAGTCATCATGGTTTAATTAAACAGCACTTGGAAGTATTTTGAAATCAGGAGGCAGTACTCTTTTTCCTTTTAAGACAAAGAACGCTAGATCACTCTTTTTTACCCTAGGAATCTATTGTCTCAGAAAACATTGAAACATTAAAATAGTTTTGTTTCAAACTATTATTGTTTTAATTTCCTACATCGGGTGGTCTCTGCTTCCAAGAGGGTTTTCATACCGCACCTTTTATCATTGTTAAAATTATTGATGTCTTTCATGAACAAAAACTAGTTCAATTACTAGCTTTAATTATGAATTCAAATGCCCCAGATTAGACAATACTATTATTTATCTTGAGCAGAAGCATGATTCAATATTCCACACGGAGAAAAAATTCCGGTAAAATTACTAGACTGTAAGGTAATGACATTGCTTGTAAAAACAACATAATTCTGGTGATAAAAACCAAAATATACATTCATCTGGTATATTTTCGGCATGTATGGCAACGGTTTTTAGATTTTTAAAAATGTAGTTCGTATTACCACTCTAAAGTTTCGTATTACTCCCAGGAAAAACTACAAATTTGAAAAGTATATTTAATCGAAGAAATGGCTTTTATACCAAGTTCTAAGGCATCATGGCAAAATTATCAAATTTTGCCTCTGAATAACGTAATTTTATCTTGTTTACTACCAAACCTTATTGGTTTACTACCAAACCACAATACCATATTTCATTGTTAATTTTATCAAAAGTAAACCAAAATGATTCGGTAAAATTTTGCATGCTTTTTGGGGTTCCTATAGAGCTAGAAACATGATAAATTTTACCATATTCAGGTAGCTATGATACACATTTTTTTCTGCTCAGTGCATTAATGCAAAAAAATTATGCAAAAAAACTTTACATTCTATCAGCTGTAAAAGTACAATAAGTTGACTTTACTTTAGTAAGAAATAATACAAAAAAACCCCAGAAAGATAAATGTTAAAATATTTTTAGTTTAGATTTGGCTAGTTGAGAGGTAATATTTCAAGTTAACTCTATTTGTAAGTTATTCTACTAAATAAATATTAGTCTTCCATGTTCATTTTGGGGTAATTGCCCCCCGTCCTCCCTACCCCTTCTTCTCTTTCGTTAATTGAGGCGGGAAAGGGAAGTGAAATAAATGTATTTCTGTTCCATTTAAACTTTCTCGTGAAGAGATTGTCAGCATGAGGGGAGTGACCACCCCGAAATTGCGACATGCACACACAATTCAAGCAGTGACCATAGCAACTCGGCCTACAACAATCCGACACTCCATTCGAATGTTCGAAATCTGACACCCGGGGGCTACCAAAACATTCAGTTTGTTTGAACACTGTTTCGTTCTGATTTTGGATAAAATTACTTTTTATCCAAAAGCAGAGAAATGTTTTTGGAAATGAATTGTTGTTGAAATATATAAACTTATTTGATTGCTTTATCTGTGATAGATTTATATTATTATGATATTCAGCATAATTACTAAAAATCTGTTGAGTACGTTCGATGTTATTTAGTCAGATATTATATTTTTTAAAACCAATACTTATTTTATGGAATATGTCAGTTCTATGCTCTACAGCAAGGTTTCTTAAGCTTTTTTGATGTCGGGACCCCATAATATTTATGATAGTTTTGTATAGTTATAGTTTAGACATATATAGTTCTGTGGGACCACATAACACTGTGCAAATCCGACACACGCGTTTACGAGACTGTTAGTTTCTCCTGTATATATATATATANAGTCATTGAAAATTCTAAAGCAGTTCTTTTCCAGCGATCATCTCACTCTTTTCTCTAAGTTTTATTTAATACTCCAATTTTTATGCCTATATATATATATATATATATATTTCTTAGCTATAAAACAATTCCTACTTTATTACTAATTAATTATTCAAATCGAATTGCTTTCTCAGACTTTTAATAGCTACATCCTGTTTCTAATTCTATTTTTGGCCCAACTATGCATAAATTTACGTAGAGACTTCTTTTCCCTTTTAAGCCGTGGGAATCACTCGAGCAAGCTCATTAACCAATAGTAATTTCTAAGATTTCCCTCTGTTCCCTAAATAGAGACATTTTTGGAATTTCTTAAGATTTTCCCTACCAGAAAGACTGATCCTGAATGGAGTTAACATCACTACTTTTCGCTGGTCATCCATAAGAACATGATGTAAATAAAATGCGTCTGATTTCATTAAAATCCTGTGTCTGTTTCCCTGCTCGGTCCGACTGCATCATTTTACAGGCCGGCAGAATTATAAGAACTGATGAAACGGGCGCAGGATAATACTACTTAAACATAGTTGCAGACCAGGTTCACCCATTCATGGCAGCAGTTTTTCCTGGGGGGATGGTGTTCACCAACAGGATAATGCACCATGCCATAAGGGTCGAATCGTTATGGATTGGTTCGAGGAACATTCCAGTGACTTTCAAGTCATGTCTTGGCCCCCAAATTCACCTGACTTTAATCCAATAGAGCATTTGTGGTCCTACTTGGAAAACCAAATTCGTGCTGCCATGCCACCCCCTTGCAATGTGAGGGAATTGCAGGACCAGTTGGTGAGCGCTTGGTACCAGATACATAAGACTACCTATCAGCACCTTGCGGAATCAGTGCCATGGCGAGTGCTAGCAGTTTTGATGGCTAAATGTGGTGTTATTGGCAGGGTGGTCATAATGTAATGGCTCTTCGGTGTATATATACACATGAATCTATAATTTTTATTTATAGAGGAAGGTAAATTCAATTATCCAAGAAACTAATAAAGATGAAGAATAACATTAATTATTATTGATTTTGATTGTCCAATTGATCTACAGACAAGCAATATGCGAAGGGCAGAACTGGCCATTTCAATCATTCTAGGTATAAAGCAATGTTATAGTGTTAAAACCTAACTTCTAAACCTATGAAATTTCATCCCGTTTTTATGAAGTGACTTTTGGCATGAATTGCAGTCCACTTCGACATGGACTACATGAACTACAATTTGTAGATGGAAAAACTAGTGTTTTGTTCTAAATCTTGCGATAATCCATTAACAAAAATAATGAACTTAATTAAAAAAAAGAGGAAATTCGCATTTTTCTCATATCTCTAGTTCACTGAAACTTTTAACCATAGTTACATAATTTAAGTTTTCACACATATTTTTTTATAAACAATTTAGAATTTTTAAAAAAAAAATAATCCTTTATTTAATTCACATCATAACTCCGAAACCTAAGAAATTTCATTTGCAATATCATTTCTGAAGTGAACTTCGGCATGAATTACAGTCCATTTAGACACAGAATACATTAGCATTCCGTTTTATTGCCCAGCTAATGTAATTCTCCACCAACACGAGTCGACTATATCCCTTTTTTCTTCCAGTTTCTATCAGGGCACTCATTTTTCCAGTTTTATTTCCGGTTTAAATCTGGGAATGGACTTTAAATTATTCATGGCAGACAAAAATAATAAAGGAAAGAATCTCATCTAAGGGTGTAATGTTTTATTACTAAACATCAATCTTTAGTAGTGTTTTATTACGTTGTTTAAATGGTTCTGGAAAACGATGTCAGTTTTACGCTTCTGTGAAATGTAACGTCATATGAGATTGGTTTGATAAACTGGAAAAGTGCAGTTTAGCAAATTATACAGTTCGAAGGATATAAAATAAAGTTATCTTTCCCGCGAAGATGAATTTCTAATATTTTCTCAATTACTCTCATTCATTTAGAGTAAATTCTCTTTTATATTTGCTGTAATAATATTTTAAGTACTCAAATATGTAAAGCGTGGCGGGCGAGATTGGGTAAATACTATTCCTTGGGAATTTTGTACATAGTACAGAATGAATAAAGTACTGGTAAATGAGGCAATGCAGTAACAAGTCACATTTAACTGTTTTATATTTTGCTCATTAAAATATGTTTTATTACTTCCCAAAACTGACTCCGTCATTCGTAGAACTTAAATTATATACAATACCATGCAAAAAATTATAAATTAAATTTTTTTTATTATCTAAGAACTGATAAAGAAATCATTTTTAATATTGTTTTTTTTTTCATTTTTGCTCAAAAATACACAATTTTTAAGAGCTCTAATAAACAATTTCTATACAGTTCCTGGCCTAGACTCACTATAAGATTCTGTGTAAAATTTTAATTATCAGGTGATACTATACAGCTTTATTGTTTTGATGCGACTGAAATCGTTTATACTTTTTTACGTTCGTGTATCAATTGGTGAAATTAAACGATATATAATATAAATTCGACGATTTGATAAATTAGACGATAAATTATGTAAATATGGAATATTTATTATATCAAGTATTATATTGGTAGATCATAATAATTAGACCAAATCATTAGACGCACTATAAGATTCTATGTAAAATCTTATCGTTCGTGTATCAATTGTCTGAATTAGACGATATGTAATATAAATGAGACGATTGAATAAATTAGACGATATATTATATAAATATAGAATATTTATTATATCAAGCATTATATTGTTATATCATAATAATTAGACCAAATCATTAGACGCACTATAAGATTCTATGTAAAATCTTAACGTTCGTGTATCAATTGTCTAAATTAGACGATATATAATATAAATGTGACAATTGAATAAATTAGACGGTATATTATATAAATATAGAATATTTATTATATAAATATATAATATTTATTATATTAAGTATTATATTGGTATATCATAATAATTAGACCAAATCATTAGACGCACTATAAGATTCTATGTAAAATCTTAACGTTCGTGTATCAATTGTCTAAATTAGACGATATGTAATATAAATGTGACGATTGAATAAATTAGACGATATATTATATAAATATGGAAAATTTATTATATCAAGTGTTATATAAGTATATTATAATAATTATACCAAATTATTGGACGCATTATAGTGTTTTAATAATTACATGCTTTGCACGAGTTTATGTGCAATACTTTTACATTTAAACATACATGTAATGGGTTTTTATTCAGGAGATTTTTTATGTACTTCCTATTTGTATTTATTTTTAACGTATTGCATTACAATGTTAACCAATTAATACACGAACGCAAACAAGTGCAAATCGCTTTTAGTCGCGTAGCAGCAATAAAGCTGTATAGTATCACTTAATAACTAAGATTTTACATAGAATCTTATAGTGGGTCGAATAACTTGGGCAGGACTGTAATATATAAATTTATATGACGTATTTTAATTAGCGTTAAATTTTGTAAATTCTATTCATTAAGTTTTAGATCACTTTTAAATTAAAGATTAATTATAATAAATGATTATTAAAAAGTTTATAAACTTAATTCTGAATAGGTAAATTTTATTAATGGGTAAAGAAAGGTTTAGTTGTTATAAGATAGTTTAGGCTAAGTGTTGCCAGTGAAATTAAAATATACATCAATTTCTCTTAACTAGACAACTACTACTTGTCGCTGCTTAACTATTTTGTAAATTTATCTTCCATCTAAATTAAGACTAGTTTCCTTCATAAATGATTGATTGAGTCTCTATTTGTGGTCTAAGTTTCGATTCTGTTTCTCTTTTTTAACGTAGCAGAATTAACGTCAGAAATAGTTTGCATTTATAATGGAAATGTGTCCCATTGCTTAAGTTAAATTTTAACATTGTGTGGTGAACATGTTTTTGTAGTGTTCTTCACTGTTAAAAATTCAATTAAGCACAGTTTCAGTAAGCAATTAAGAAAAATTTAGTAAATTTAGTCAATAATTTGATCAAACGATATTTGAATATTCCGTGTTTTTGAAGTTGAATAAAATATAGTGGATATAAATTAATAAAGTAGAAAAAAATGAACATCAACGCATAAAATAAAAATATATACAAGAAATAGAAAAAAAATACAAATGTGAAATGGAAAAGAAATGTAAAATTATATAAAAAGAAATATTTAAATTATATAAAATTAATATTAAATATCATTTGACAATTAAGCGCAGTTTAAGTAAGCAATTAAGAATAATTTAGTAAATTTAGTTAATCATTTGATCAAGCGATTTTTGAATTTTTCATTTTTTTAAGGTAAATAAAATAAAGTGGATGTAAATTAATAAAGTAGAAAAAAATAAACATCAGCGCAAAAAGAAAAAATATATGCAGGAAATAGGAAAAAAATATAAATAAGAAATAAAAAAGAAATATAAAATTATTTTTTAATAAAATTATATAAAAAATAATATTACATTATATGAAAAAAATATTAAAATGATTAGTTATACTATTTAGCATAAAATTAAGTAAAAAGCACCTGAGATAGAGAAGATAGATTAGTACAAAAGAAAATTCGAAAATTAGAATTAAAGTTGCGCAACGAAAATTAAACTTAAACAAAGCAATTAAAGCAGGTAAACGAA
This sequence comes from Parasteatoda tepidariorum, assembly GCF_043381705.1. NCBI lineage: Eukaryota > Metazoa > Arthropoda > Arachnida > Araneae > Theridiidae > Parasteatoda > Parasteatoda tepidariorum. Next base: position 13,484,915 of record NC_092208.1, read on the forward strand.
ACCGAGTGCATCAAACGAAAAATGTTTCTAAGTTTTCAATTATGTTTCAGTAATTAGAAAACAAGAGTTACTTTTATCGGACTATAATTTGGTAAAAGATGTTTTCCAATTTCACCATAAAAATTTAAATAGATTTATTTTAAGAAATAATGGAAGAATAAATGAAGTTTTTATGCTTCTCTAATTACCATTTCTAAATGTATCATTTCCACTCCTTATTTTATAAGCACTTTATTTTAGTTAGCTAATTAAAAACCAAAATGAAATTCTTGTCATATCCTCATAAAATTTATAACGATTTTATGATTTTATTACCTGGCATTTAGTGTCTAGTAAACATAGCAGATGTACTGCCATTTAAGTTTAACTACATAATCTAGTAATCTTGAACCCAACCGAGAAGACGAGAATGTAAGAGTCTTCTCTGTCTGCAGCCTAGAATGATGCTGTGGTTGAATGATAAGGCTAACTCACCATAAAGCAAGATTTTTGCAAGAGGTTGCAAGATTGCAAGATGATTGCAAGAGGTTGCAAGATTGCAAGATGATTGCAAGAGGACTCTTATTCATGATCTCTCAACCACTGAGGATATTTTTTTAGCCTTAAAGGTGGAGTAATCTAGACACGTATGGCCTGGTAGAGAACTTTATGCTTTAATGGTCATTCCCACTTTTAAAACAGGTAGGTACTTTATTTACGTTGCACTAGAGCTGCACAATGGGCTATTGGCGACGGTCTGGGAAACATCCCTGAGGATGATCCGAAGACATGCCATCGCAATTGTGATCCTCTGCAGAGGGGATGACTCACCTAATTTGGTAGCCCGTCGACCTGTGCGCGAAGTCGAGCACTTTACGGTAGAACAGTTTAATGAGCACCGATACCGTTCACCGTCGGTCCCTACACAGGCTTAGAAATATTCTTTCTCACACTTCTATCATCTTCCGAAGTTTTTACATTTTTTTCCTTCAAATTGTCAGTTATTTTTGGACACACATTCAATAACTTCTCATCATCATATCTGGCTAGACAGCCCCGGGTGGGCCAGTGCCTTCCTTTGAATTCGAATCCACTTCTCTCTACTTTTGACACTTGTTCGCCAGTTTTTCTCCTTTAGAGTAAGGAAATCAGTCTCAACTAAATCCAACCATCTCAGCCTGGGTCTACCTCTTTTCCTGTTCGTTAGGGGTTTGTGTAACAGGACAATATTCTACCTCTTTCAATAACTTCTACCTCTTATAAATATATGATTCAGTTTAACATCGAATGAAGGTTCCAATGAATATGCACGATATCATGGATCTAGATATTAGAAGCCTGGTTAAACGGAGAACCAATTAATAAGTAACGAAGCAATTATTAACTATTCAATTAATTAGGAACAAAAGTAATAAGTAAATTTTCTCGTCTGAAATATTTTCAGTTAATATGAATAAGTGTAGTTAAAATAATCAGGATATTCCACACTGGCCACTCTAGGATTTCGCCAATCCTTGTAAAAGAAATAAAAAAGTATGCACATTATAAATCATTAGTTAATTGAAGTAATTAAATAAACACGAACACATTCGAAACTAATTAAACTTAGTTTTTCTATCATAGTTTCTTCTAATTACCATATTTTATCTCCTCTCTGTCTTCCCTCGAAATCAAAGCAAATTTTGACGTTTTCACTCCCACACAATCTTGATACGCAAGATTTTTTTTTTCTTTCATCAAATATGATTTTGTGATTTGTAATGTCGATACTTTTTATTTTCGATAAGTATTCCAAAAATACATATTAACGACAAATACTATGGAGCATTTTATAAATTGTAATTTTTCTCTCGATAAATGGCTACACCTTACTAAGCATTTTAATGCTATGGAAATTCTATCATTTAAGATTTTAAAATCATTTGTAGATTTTAAAAGCATGCAACTCACAAGGGAAACTAGGGAAGTGCGACTCGCCAATTTTGAAATAAATTAGTGGGATGTATGCCTTATGAGGAGTAATTTTAGGGGGCAACATTCGTTTCGGCCCATAGAAGGTCCTGTGAAAGATAAAAAATAATTCAATCTATAGAAAAATCGGTCTTTTATTACTTCAATGCAGATTATTAGTTATTGTAATTGTCTCATACTCCAATTAATTATTAATTAATTGGTTAATTAATTTATTTGCTTATTAACAAATTAATTAGCAAATTAATTATTTGATCATTAATTAAATAATTATTAATTAATTAATTATTAATTAATTGATTTGTAATTACATACTCCAATTAATTTGGAAAATTTTTTTGGAGAAAAAAAATTTAAAAAATTTGATGCCAATTTTTTTTTAAAATTAACCTAACAGGTTTTTCTGAAAAACTACAGATATATAAAGTTTTCGAAATCCATTTTGACAATAAATATGCATTATATAATACATGAAAGTACCACAAAATTAATTGGAGTATTAGATAATTACAATGACTAATAGTCTGCATTGAAGTAATAAAATACCGATATTTCTATAGATTGAATTATTTTTTATCTCTCACAGGACCTTCTAAGGGCCGAAACGAATGTTGCCCCCTAAAATTATTCCTCATAAGACATACACCCCACTAGCTTATTTCAAAATTGGCGAGTCACACTTCCCTAGTTTCCCTTGTCAGTTAAAAAAAAAATCAAACAGTTTGAATAATTTCTGTTAAAATGAATCTTGGTAATTTCTACATATTCTTCGTAACTTTGCTTAATTTCTTTTAAAAAGTAATTAAAAAAATGGACAACACATTATGTTACATATTTTGCAAATGCTTAATTTTTGAAAAATTTTTACATTTCAAAAAATTAGAGTGAATTTAAATGATAAAATCTTTTGAATTGTTAAAATTTTATTTACTGAGTTATGGCCTTCTAAAGTCTGCTAATATAATATTCGTAAATGGTGGAATTAACCTATAGGTAAATAGTAATATTACAAAAAATTACAAGTTACAAATTCATATTTATTCCAACACTTTTATTTAATATATCTTTCTGTGCAGAACTTTAGTTACCTAAAATGCCCCAAAAGAAAAACTACAACGTTTTGTGAATATTTAATTTTGAGAAAATTGTGAAAGTTTTGATCGTTGTCGTGTTTGTCTTCTGATTTATGGATTATTAGCGCCGTTAATTTCAATGTTCTGTCTAAAACTTCCTCCTCGCTCAGCCGTTAATCGAATAAGTGCACATCCATGCACATCCAAAACATTCCTCATTTGGAAATTACACCGATTCACAATTAAGACCAGCTAACTGAAAACGACTTGTTCGAAAACGAAATATATTTTCGAACAGGTTAATATTACATGTTTTAAATGGATTGAGCATATTTATGAATTCTTGCAATTAGAAAGATTTTATTTTGTTTTCATAGCACTAAATTTGCTTTTTCCTAAATTGTTTTAAGTAATTTAGAAAATAAATACTATTCTTTTCTCGCAAATGTGTTTTGTAGTTACTAAAACTATATTTACTCAGTTTGGATTCAATATACTTTTGCCTTTCAATATTCAATTACATTTGAAATCAATATACATTGGTTTAAATGCGCCTAATTTTAAATTGCAGGGATTTAAAATTGGCCTCAACTAAATGAAAATGACCTGGTGGAAAGCTCAATATATTTTCCGGCAAGATAATACTACATATTTTAAGTGGACTTGACATATTTATAGGATTTTTTAAAAAAGTTTTTTGCCATTTGTGCTAATCCTTTACTTACTTTTCCAAAATCAGACTTTACTTTTTACTAAATTGTTTAAAGTAAACTGTCCTTTCCTTACTAAAAATATTTTGAAATTAAGACATTTATGCTCATTCAATTTGAATTCAATATACACAACGTCTTTCAATATCCAATTACATTTGAATTCAATATACATGTTTCTCTCAATATCCAATTACATTTGAATTTAATATACATTTTTCAATCAATACCCAATAACATTTGAATTCAATATAAATTTTTCTTTTATTATCCAAATGCATTTGAATTCAATATGCATTTTTCTTTCAATATCTAATTACATTTGAATTCAGTATACATTTATCTCAGTTTAGGTGTGCCTGATTCTAAATTACCGAGATTAGGAATAAGCCCCAACTAACTTCCGTCTAGTTAATAGATATTGTATATTTTAAGTAGATTGAATATATTTATAAGATTTTTTTTAAATTGGGAAGTTCTTTGTTGCTTTCGCAGCAAGAACTTTATTTTTTCCAAAATAGGTTTAAGAAATTTACAAAATAAATACGATTTAATATTTAGAAACTGCATTTCGTAATTAAAACTTATATTTAATCTAAAATTGAAAACAATATACGTTTGTCTATAAGCTTAATTGTACTTTCTATAAGATTTCTTCTTTATTTAGAATAATTTTTAAAAGTTAGTCGTAAGACGAAAAAGTAGCTGAAATTTACTGTCTACAATGTACAAAAAAAAACAAAAAAAAACAATAGTCTTCTTTTTTATTTAAAAAATGCTTTTATAAAGCTTTACAGAATAAAGTAAAATATTAATATAGACGTTTTACATATCTTTTGTATTTTCCAAGAGAATTTCGTTTATTTGTAAAATATATATACCCTTCAAGAAGATGATATGCCCCCCCCCCGAAATATGTGTTTTAAAATCCGTGCCAAAGAGATGCATAATAAGTCAACACATTAAGCGTCACTGGTTAATATTTAAGAGGGAAAAATCTATTTTGAATTCCAACCAATCCCCACTGAGAAAGATGAGACTGAAAACATCAAAACCTATTTGATTGCCAGAAGCAACGTGAACGTGTTTATGATAATCACTGTTCAACTCCTTTCTGCCTTCTCTAATTTTAGAAAGCTTTAGCTCCACGTTCTTCAATAGTGTCTTGCTTTCCAATGAGGTAAACCAGGTTCGAATCCCAAAGATGGCTAGTCTATACGAATTCCACATTCGGCTCACACAGACCACAGTGCTGACGTAAAATATCCTCAGTGGTAGACGGATCATGGGTTAGAGTCCCCTTGCAGTTCACTGTATTTATTCACTATAACTACTTATATACTGCAAATATTATCTTGTACACATCAAAATTTCAAAATAAATACCGCTGACTGGGCCAGTTCCTTGGCTGGGGTGGAGCTGTACTAGTGGCCAAGTCCTGAGCCTTATGGTTAAGGGTTTTGCACAATCTAGGTACATGCTGAGGGCTTGGAGGAAAGAAAAAGAAAGAAAGTCCCCTTGCAGTCAGGCTAATCATGCGAGGTTTTCGTAGCATTCCGCTCCGTGTAACGCAACTGCAGATTAGTTCCATCAAAAAGTCCTACACGAAGGCAAATTTCTCTCAATACTTGATCCAGGAGTTCTCTTGTCTTCCGTTTGGGTTCCAAATTACAAGGGTATGGAGTTGAAGAACATTAGTAGTCGTAGACCCCAAAAATTGGGTCTGCTGTTCAACTACGGTTACAAAATAAAATAGTGTCTTTCTAGAATTTCGAATTCGAGACCATTTTTTTCTTCAAAAGAGATTCGTAAACATGTATGCAGAAAGATAAAGAAGAAAATCATAAAATTGATAAAATTGAAAGGAAATTAATATAATAATAAAGAATGCTTTGTGATTAAACATTCAGTTTATAAATGTTTTAATGTTTTAAAGTTATTTAGTTTACGAACTTTAAGAGAAAAAAGAGCATAAAATTAATGCATTTAAAATTATAATCAAAGAATCCATATAGAACCATCTCTTTAAGCCTTTTAAATGCATACCGATGATATTTTAAAAACGTAAATCAAGGTGAGCTCTTTTAAGAAGTGACTCTTTAAACTAACATTCATCGTGTTCTCAAATACACCATCACACTTAAAAAAAAAAAAGAACAGCATTTTCCATCGTCACCTAACTACAGTTTTATTCAAACACTTTTCCACTCGACTTGAGTTTGGCGCCCGCTGCCAATTTACGCGATTTAAGTACGTGATTAGTTTCAAGAATGACTTTCGCCAAGAATAAAGGGGTTTTCAAAAGAATGGTTGGCGTGTGGTCTCGATCTCACTGCACGAAATTCCGTCGCCAAAACAATTCGTTTTCTAGGCAGTTAAGCAAATCGGAAGATAAAGACCAAGAATAACATCTCGCCGCTCTGCATCTTTAGAATGAAAGGCGGGAGTTGTAAATCACTTGTAGAACATGGACTTGAATCTGAAAACTTTTCGCCAAGGTCAAGACGGAGAAACGGAAGTGGAAAAAGATGTTTATGGTTGATGATGTATTCGAACATAGCTTTCGGATGTATCGTGGTCCTTGATGTTTATGCCTTTGTTACAGTAAAGATGTTTGGATAAGAATGATTCATTTCGTGAATTGTAGTCTAGTGAATAAGTACTATATGTGTGAATCGGACTTCTCTTTTGTCTAATGTATTTATCATGGAAGCAATGATTCTTATCACCTTTTGACTAAAATATTTTATTCCATAAGCTCTTATTGACTATTTATTGCTCCTTCATATTACCTTATGACTAAAATACTTTCTTTCTTTGATTATAAAATGTTCCATTATTTGAACTTTTATTAATTATTCATCGATTCTCTTAGCACTTTTTATTTTACTGCTATTTATTAAATAATTTATTAATTTTTTAGTAATTATTCATCGATTCTCTTAGCACTTTTTATTTTACTGCTATTTATTAAATAATTTATGAATTTTTTAGCAATTATTCATCGATTCTCTAAGCACTTTTTATTTTACTGCTATTTATTAAATAATTTATGAATTTTTTCAAATTATATTAACTCTGAAAGTAATTCTTCTTCTTTTTTTAAGAATAAAATATTCTATTTTTTAAACTTTCATTAACTATTCATAAATAATTACCACATTTAAAGTTTTTTTACTATCCATTATATCATTTATGAATTTTAATGAGTTATACTAACTTTGCATTGTATTAATTACATCTTGAAAGTAATGTTTCTTTTTTCTTTGAGTGTAAAATATTTTATTATTTTAACTTTTGTTAACTATTGTGTGTTCATTTATTATATCTTCTAATCTTTATTATTCAAATAAATAATTTATGATATTTAACTAAACTATATCAGTTATTCAAAGAATTATATTTTTCTTGAAAACAATTATTATTTTTTCTTCTTGTGTTCTAATTTTTAAAAAAAATATTCTAATTCTTATACACACGTTAACTGTTTATAAAATTTTTTATTATGTATTCTACTATTTTTTATTCAAATAAATAATTTAAATAGTTTAACAATTTTCATTCATCTTTCATTGAATTATTTTCATGCTGAATGTGATGCTTATTCTTTCTTTAAAAACAAAATGTTCAATTCCTTAAAATTTTATTAACTGTTTACTGATTATTTTTTTTATATCTTCCATTCTATATTATTCAAAAAAATAATTTACGACACTTTACCAACCATATTCATCTACTATTGAATTGATTCTTTGATTTAATGATTCTTAAAAAGAAAAATATTCTATTTGAACTTTCACTTAATATTCATTGATTCTTCCTTATAATTTTTTATTTTCTACTATTTATTAAACAATTTATGAGTTATAACAAATTCTATTAATTTTCCATTGAATTTGCATTCATGCTCAAAATTACGATTTTTCTTTTTTTAAGAGTAAAATATTCTATTTTTGGGGGATTCATTTAGCAATTCAATAATTGATCTTTTTGCGTTTTTTACTATTCATTAAATGGTTGATTAAATTCAACGAATTTTATGCATATAAAAAGTAATCTATATATTTTATGCATCTAATAATCTGAATAATAACCAAAATAATATATTTTTTTGGGGTCTTCTTTAAAATTTTTTGATGACTTCGAACGTAATTAAGTCTTTAATGCGTCAGTTATTTCTAGCAATGGTGCATTAAAATATTTTTGGGATTGATTCTATTTATGAAAAGAGTTCCAATTATTATTTTAAAAAGAAATCCAATGTTTGTTTTTTGGTTAAAATTTTAACACTGATAATTTTAATACAGTTCCAATTAAATCGAATTTCAAAAATCTTTTTTTTACAAATTCAATTTCTCAGTAACTATTTGACTGATTTTGCACAAAGTTTGTAATTTGCCATTCAAAATTATTTTCTTTGAAATGATGTACACGTTACAATTCAAAATGCTTCAATTACATTACTGAATAAATTAATAAAAGTTATAAATAATTATTAAAAATTATTTTTTGCATTAACTTACTTTTGGATAAACGAATTTTATAACTTTGACTTTTCAAGTTACTTAAAAAATTCTTAATTTATGACGAAATAATCAAAAGGGACCCAAACTTTCATCCATTGTTCTGACCAAACTATATATTTCACACATTGTGGCTAAGTCCTATATATTTGGGATCAGAAATCCAAATCCATCGAATAAAAGGTGTGTTTATTCAGAGAAAGTGCTCTTTTGTGTTTGATTTAGTTTCTTAAAATATCTTTTGTAATCTTAAATATCTATAATGATTAGCTTGTTCGAGGTCCCTCCCTTGAACTATTAACTGGTACTTGAAAATTCGTTCATAAGATCAAAAGTTATTTTGAATGTATATTTTTGCACTATGCACAGTTAGAGCAACTCAATAAAGTATGAAAAGATGTTTACTGTTTCTACGGTGCTGTAGGAAAGCAGCAAAAGCAAAATAATAGTAAATATGATAATATGGAATAGGATAATATAGACATGGGAAGATAGATAAGACATCAAAACTATATGACAATATGGATACGATATAGGAAAACTATATGACGATATGACATCAAAATTATGTGACAATATGATAATATAGGATAGGATATAGGGAGATAGATAATGCATCAAAACTATATGACAATATGATAAGATAGGATGTGACGTAGGAGGATAGATAAGACATCAAAACTATATGATAATAGGATAATATAGGACAAGATATAGGAAAATAGATAAGACATCAAAACTATATGACAATATAGGATAGAATGTCAGAAGATAAGACACCAAGAGAGTAAAGCATTTGATATAGCCATAGGCTGGACACATTCATATAGCTTAAAAAAACAGCAATTCTCACTTTACAGCATCTTAGAGACAACAAATCAACACAAAGTAAAAAATGTAATTTAAGAATGAATTAAGCATGTTTTGAACGCAGCGCAAACAATATTCACATACAAGGGATGAATAAAAAGTCATAAAACTTGATCGATATCTCTGGGTTAATCAATCTAAAAACCTGCTTTTTTTAGATCTTTTCAGCAAACCATAAGTATGTAATTTTTAAAATTGATGCACAGCTAACTATTATGTTTTTCGGGCTATAAGTATCACTACATAAACTGTCTTTTTTTCACACTACAACACGATACAGGACACGGATTTATTTTTAGTGATTTTTCTTTCTATAAATAGAAATAGATTGTGGGAAAAGGCTTTGACAATTCATTGATTTCATTTCATAGCGTGACAGTTAAGAAAATAGGTATTAAATTTTATCATGAAAATGACCTTATACGTTTTGTTTTGTTTTTTGGAAAACATGTTTTGTTTTTTCAGGATTTTTTTTTCCTTTGTAGTTACCAAGTTATAATGTTGATGTAGACTTTAGAGTTGTTGTTATGTTATGTAACTGAAAAAAACTTTAAAAAATGTAGGAAAAAAATCTTTTTGTAGATTAAATACAAACCAACCTTTATGATCTTCATTTATTTAAAAAGTCTTAACTGGAGTAGCAAACTAATAGTATTTGTAAAACTCCTCTCGCTAGAATAAATTAAGTTCTTTGTTTAGTACTCAATTAAAAAAAAGAAGAAAAAAAACATTGATTGGTGAAATAGGTAATGACTTTGATAAAACTTGGTCATGAAAGTTTGGAAAAATGGTTTTTCTGTGCTTCTCTAAAATTATTAACTTCAGCTTTTCGTAAATAAACAAAGTAAGAATTATAGTTTAAGAAAGAACTCCCCTGGAAACAAATTCGATTTCTTCATCTTGTTTTGCTTTATTATAATTATTTCAATTCATTATTTTTCCTATTTATTATGGTTCGTATTTCTGAAAATATAAACCCAAATCCCTGTGAAAACCCAGTCGCATTCTACACAATGTGGACATAAATAAAATATCATTTAAGACTAAATAATTTAGAAGTCCTTTTAACACTGTTTTTATCACTTTATAATTTAACTTTTATTCCATTTACTAGCTAATAAAACGCTGAGGTGGGTTTAATTTTCGCCTACAACGGCTTGGGTCTCATTTCGATTATCCGTGCTAAAAGTTGCGTCTCAGATTGGATTTTTCTCCAACTGCGCCTTAAAGGTTCTGTATAACTTATTACCTTCAGTGATTTCCGAGACGGCAAAGTCAGCTATGTGGTTGGGGAGCATGGGGCGGAGTTCGAGTGGTTACTACTGATCTGTCTTCTTATCTAAATCATAATGGCATAGCACTGTCTTCGAATTATCACTAAGGATTAAACTAAATCCGTCACCAAAAGCAAAATGTGTAGCTTTGGTACCACATTAATGACCAAACCATTGCCTATAACTAAAAATATTCGACTATTTATGTTACTGATGCATTTCCAGGGACACGTCAAAAGTTTTTTAATACATTTCTAGTCTTTGAATAGATAAACTGTTTTTTTAACTTGATTTTCGTTCAACGGGTTATGAGTTTGTTAAAATCAGTTTAAAAAAAAGACTTGTGAGAAGAAATTTATACTAAGTTCTAAAATTTTGTAAAATATTGAATAAAAAACTATAAAAATTATTGGGTCTGCTTATGGTAAACAGTGGAAGAAATTTCATTTAATCAATCAACATTTAGTTTCAAAAGAACTTTTAAAGAAAGTTGAATAATATATGAATAAGTAAACATGGTGGTCTGTTTTTTGGATTATTGTTGTTGTTCATTTACGTCGCTCTAGAGCTGCACAATGGGCTATTGGCGACGGTCTGGGAAACATCCCTGAGGATGATCCGAAGACATGCCACCACAATTTTGATCCTCTGCGGAGGGGATGGCACCCCCGCTTCGGTAGCCCGACGACCTGCAAGCGAAGTCGAGCACTTTACTTTACCAATACCGCACACCCTCGGTCCCTACGCAGGCTGATCCAAGTTTTCACCCACCCGCACACTGACCGCAGCCAGTGATGCTTGACATCGGTGATCTGCTGGGAAACGTGTCTTAACGATCAGTCCACTGCGGGACTTTTTGGATTATATTTATAAATGAAATAAAAATAAATTCCAGTTTAGGATTTACACAATAATGTAGAGAAGCACATTATTATTAAAAAAAAACTAACTTTTATCTAAACAATTACTAAAAAATTAATTAATTTGAGAATAAAGTTTAAAGTCGATTTATGAGCAAGAAGCGGACGCATTAGGCTTCGATCTGACAAATAAACTGGTTTTTGCAGATTTACAATTTAAATTTCGTTTTTTCTAATGACATTGGTAGTGATTACTAAAAACTTTAATTTTTTCTTACATTATTTTTATATATTTTTTATTTTGCATTTTACAAAGATCCTTCTAATATATTTTGAAGGAGGTTATTATAAAACTCAATAGTACCGAAGTCTTATTAATAAAACTAGACAAGATCTATCTAAAATATGTTTTGAAGGGGGATAAACGATTTTTTTTAAGTCTTATTTTATAGGGTAGTCAAGTTTGTGGTGGTTCCATTAACAATTAGTTGCAGACTTTTAACAGATTTAACAAATTTTGGCTAACAGCAGTTCTATTTTATTTTATATTTTATAACCGTCGTTGAAAAGCCGACCCAATTTTGGGCTTACGATTACTAATGTTCAACTCCGTAGCCTTGTAATTTTGAGCCAAACCAGAAGACAAGGCCACCCCTGGATCAGTACTCCCAGAGGTATGATTTGTTACGGGAACATGGAAGACTTTGTTACTCGATAGATTTAACGTGCATCAGTCACCATTTACGACTCTGCCGACGGTGATCGAACCCACTACATCTTGGACATGGGCCCAGTGCCCTACCAATCAGGATATCCCGTCTCTAGTTGCAGTTATAGTATTTGAAAGCTAAAACTGGGTGACCTACAAAAAATATAAACATAATGCGAAATATATGAGATATTAAATTATCTATTTTCAATACCATACCCACAAATTGTTTTTATCTGTAGTTCAATTAATAATTTTGTTTTGAAAAAACAAAGAAAGCATTTCAGAATATCACACAGTGAAATGATAAAAAAAACGAAGAATTCAAATCGTTGAAATATTTTCGAAATATGAGAATTTATCAAACATTTCTCGAAATACGAAATATCGGAAGCAATCCCAGATTTTACCAAGTTACTTCAAAAAATATTGTTTTTCTTTATTTGAGTCATATAACTTTTCTCGAATCTTTTATTCTTTTATCTTATGCACACAAGAATTCCCCCGTTAAAACTTTCGAAACAAAACAACATGTATCCACCATATTTTCTCAAACGCATGAACCAAATCGGTTTATCCAACTCTTGGTTCTCTCAGGTATATTTGTTTTCTCTAAAATACTGGAGGAAAACGTTTTTCTGATATATCTATACCGAAAAACGAGAAAATAAGAAAAGTAGCCTGTTTTTTGGAAACAAAAAAAAATCGACTTTTACCCTCGACCTTTTCTAGAGGGTGTAGGAAGAAGGGAAAAAACACTGAAATAGATTGAACTGAACAGCTGGTTTCTGTTACGAACTTAAGAATAGACAGTTTTGGTTTTTTTGGAAAAAAAGTTACCAGATATCTAACAACAGAGTTATGATGTCATTCACAACTAATAGAGACTAATAGTGAAGTCTTGATGATCTCTTTGAAATATATATATATATATATATATCGGTATACTTATACCTTTATATTATAGCAATGACTTTTAAAATATTTGTATCCATATATTCTGTTATAACACTGACCGTGTCAAAATACTTATATCAATTTATTCTATTATAGAGAATAATGTTTTTAAATACTCAGATCAATGAACTCAGTTTCAGTAATGACTGTTTTAAAGTGTTGTTATAAATGGAAATCGTTATAGAGTGATGAATATTTTAAAATATTTATATCGATATAATAGAGAATCCGGTTTTTAAATACTCCTATCAATCTATCCAGTGATAGTAATGATTGTTTTTAAATATCGATATCAATGGATGCCGTTATAATGATGAATATTTTAAAATATTTACATCGATATAATAGAGAATCCGGTTTTTAAATACTCCTATCAATATATCCAGTGACAATAATGACTGTTTTTAAATATCGCTATCAATGGATGCCGTTATAGTGATGAATATTTTAAAATATTTACATCGATATAATAGAGAATCCGGTTTTTAAATACTCCTATCAATATATCCAGTGACAGTAATGACTGTTTTTAAATATCGCTATCAATGGATGCCGTTATAGTGATGAATATTTTAAAATATTTACATCGATATAATAGAGAATCCGGTTTTTAAATACTCCTATCAATATATCCAGTGACAGTAATGACTGTTTTTAAATATCGCTATCAATGGATGCCGTTATAGTGATGAATATTTTAAAATATTTACATCGATATAATAGAGAATCCGGTTTTTAAATACTCCTATCAATATATCCAGTGACAGTAATGACTGTTTTTAAATATCGCTATCAATGGATGCCGTTATAGTGATGAATATTTTAAAATATTTACATCGATATAATAGAGAATCCGGTTTTTAAATACTCCTATCAATATATCCAGTGACAGTAATGACTGTTTTTAAATATCGCTATCAATGGATGCCGTTATAGTGATGAATATTTTAAAATATTTACATCGATATAATAGAGAATCCGGTTTTTAAATACTCCTATCAATATATCCAGTGACAGTAATGACTGTTTTTAAATATCGCTATCAATGGATGCCGTTATAGTGATGAATATTTTAAAATATTTACATCGATATAATAGAGAATCCGGTTTTTAAATACTCCTATCAATATATCCAGTGACAGTAATGACTGTTTTTAAATATCGCTATCAATGGATGCCGTTATAGTGATGAATATTTTAAAATATTTACATCGATATAATAGAGAATCCGGTTTTTAAATACTCCTATCAATATATCCAGTGACAGTAATGACTGTTTTTAAATATCGCTATCAATGGATGCCGTTATAGTGATGAATATTTTAAAATATTTACATCGATATAATAGAGAATCCGGTTTTTAAATACTCCTATCAATATATCCAGTGACAGTAATGACTGTTTTTAAATATCGCTATCAATGGATGCCGTTATAGTGATGAATATTTTAAAATATTTACATCGATATAATAGAGAATCCGGTTTTTAAATACTCCTATCAATATATCCAGTGACAGTAATGACTGTTTTTAAATATCGCTATCAATGGATGCCGTTATAGTGATGAATATTTTAAAATATTTACATCGATATAATAGAGAATCCGGTTTTTAAATACTCCTATCAATATATCCAGTGACAGTAATGACTGTTTTTAAATATCGCTATCAATGGATGCCGTTATAGTGATGAATATTTTAAAATATTTACATCGATATAATAGAGAATCCGGTTTTTAAATACTCCTATCAATATATCCAGTGACAGTAATGACTGTTTTTAAATATCGCTATCAATGGATGCCGTTATAGTGATGAATATTTTAAAATATTTACATNAATTGAAATGCTGTTTTTTTATATGTAGCGATGATCATATATAAATATTTATATCAAAGTATTTGGTTTTAGAGATGGAAGTTATAAAAATATTTAATCGAAAAGTATTTATCATACTGACGAACTACTTGATAATCTATTCCAATATTCCAAACTCAGTTCGGAATATAAAATTTGATTGCTTTTCGTCAACATAAACTAGAATTTTTTACACGGTATTTAATTGAAAAAATACCATTGATTAAGGATATTTCTTTCTCAAATTTGCTGAAATAGCTTAGCAATTTAAAAGTAGGAGTATTTTTAGTGATTTTTCGCCATACCAATTATCATTGCTCCTTATTTATTTCATTAAACTGACTTCAGAAATGTTTGGATTGATTATAATTTACGTAATGTTTCAAATATTTAGTTATGTTGTTTTTCCGGGAAAGTTCGATCTGAAGTATTTTAATTTATTTTGAAATGTTGTATTTTTAAGTTTAGCTAAAAAGCTATATAAGTATACATAAAAACTATTTCAAAAAAAAATGTTGAAAAATTATTTTACTGTGTCCCCCATGTGGTTTTCGGAAGATGCTAGCATAGCTCCAGGGATTAGAGTTTGAATCCTGATACAAACGTAAGTTGAATAGAGTATGATGCAAATAAATTAATTCGATAGTAATTTAGGAGCTGAAATTCATTAAGTGGAAAAGAAAATGATCAAAATTTTAACACTAGTTTATTCAGTTTCTGAAGATTAATAGAATAATTTTCCATCTAATAAGTAGATGGCAGCATAATTTTTTAAATCATTTCGACTGGAACGTTCTGGCATCTCTTTATAATTTTATGGTCAAAAATTCGAATCCGACAAATAAAAGAATAATTATTCAGATAAATTAAGATTACGTGTCTGATTTCGTAATTTAATTAATATAAAAGTTTGCATTTTAGTTATTTTTATTTGATTAGTAAGATTAAATATTTGTACGTAAAGACCGAAATATTGAATCAAATGTTATTAAGGTAAATTGTTTTTGCCTAATGGTATACTAAAAATATCATTGGTAGTTATATTTTTCCTCAACAATCTCATACTCTAGGCATATTTAAATTTTAATGAATCACACTAGGTCAGGATTTAAAGCTTTAAAATCAAAAGTTTTTTCTAAATAATTTTCATTATACAGACCAGAAAAATAAAATTTTATCTGCGGAGTGCTTAAATTGGTTCTGCTTTTGTTAGACAGATTTTTTTAAAGTTTAACAGAATTCTCCCACGATATTGAAGTTAAAATAGGATCTTCATTAATTTTTTTACATTGCATCTGCGTCAAGTGAATCGAGTTTTTTCAGTTTCAAGGCACTCTTGCTTATTTATATCTGATCTAAATTCTTCTTTCGTTTAAAAAAAGTAAAAGGAATGCTTCGTTTAATATGCTTTATTAATTGTTGGAGTATTCACTCTGATTTCAAAGAGTTTTGAAAACATGTTGAAAATACTTAATGTGTTGAATAATTTTTCAAATCAGCGTAATTTGTATGAAGATATAATTGTTTAAAAAAGACTCTACTTGCTTAAATTTGGAAGTAATTAATTTTAAACATTAAATTATTAATATTACTAGCATTAAGTTATTTACATTAAACTATATTATTTCAAAAAACTATGATTTATGAATTGAAAATTGGCTAAAAAAATTTGTATATTTGTATTAAATGACTTATGCATTACTTCTTACTTAACACTTGTTCTCGTGATAGCTACTTGCTTAACACTTTCATTTTTATTTTTATTTGTTTAGAGAAGTTTCTCTTTAGAAACTCTTAATTACACATTTTTTACTTAGTTTATGGCGCTTATTTTAGCACCCAATTAGTTTTTTTTTAATCAATAATACGTGACTGTTACATATATATGTAACAGAAAATATACTGTTACATATATATGTAACAGAAAAAATATACTGTTACATATATATGTAACAGAAAAAATATACTGTTACTGTATATATGTAACTGTATATATGTAACCGTAACTGTACTACTCACTGTATATATGTAACCGTAACTGTACTACTCACTGTATATATGTAACCGTATATTTTCACTGTGTACGAAAAGCGAGCTTCATCTAGTTGTATATATGTAACAGTGAATAACCGAAATTGGTAGTTGTTGACTTCCACTGGTTAAGTGCCACTGCCAGGTATACATTTGCCCGGTATGCCCTACATCAATGTTTTTTTAAGGTTCAGTGCCACTGCCCTGTATACATTTTCCTGGTATTCGGAAATCTGATGTTTCTCCTAATCTACCCTCAGCAGATATTAATATATCGAATAAATATAATAATATGAACGAATAAATTAATATCAAATCGGATATAAAAAATGTTTCGGAAATTCACCAAAGAGACTATGTGATTGTTGACATTCACCCGTGAAAGTCGACATTCTCCTGATTTCGGTCAATCATGGTAGAATATATAAAAATAAAATGACATATATATTTTTTCCTTAAAAACCCATTCAATTCCTTTAATAGCATAAAAGTTAAACAATCCTTTAAAATCCTGAAGTTCACTAAATAAATCACTTCAGATAAATGTTGAAGGTGCTGAAAAATGAATCCTAATATTTTTCACCACCTGAATCACACGTGTCGTATATCTGAATCAGAAGAATCCCGCGACAATTTTATCGTATCTTATTTCTATCTTCTTCGGACAGAGGAAAGGGATAAATATTTGTT
This sequence comes from Parasteatoda tepidariorum, assembly GCF_043381705.1. Taxonomy (NCBI): domain Eukaryota; kingdom Metazoa; phylum Arthropoda; class Arachnida; order Araneae; family Theridiidae; genus Parasteatoda; species Parasteatoda tepidariorum. The sequence goes on from NC_092208.1 coordinate 13,502,418, forward strand.
TAGGGATAATTTTCCCCCAGGTTTTCAGTTCTCTTTATTTTGGCGCCTACTATTCTAAGGGATATCTTTCTCGAACAGTCAGGAGAAATGATTTATTTCGTTTTTTGTGTTTCCGTTTTCTATTATATTACATCAAGTACTGCAGGAGTCCCTCTGGAAAATAAAAGTCGCGGTCACAGGAGGGAAAAGAATAAAAAGAATAATGGAAAAATGGCTTCACTTTCAAAATGAACCACTGATAGAGTGTTGTCACCACTGAAGTTTCTTATGTTATTCTTTATGATTATATCTGGCATTGATGTTATGAAACAATAAGCAAAGATATCGTAAAAAAACAACTTTTGAGTTCGTAGAAAACTTTTTCAATTCGGTAATTGCTTTTGAGATCTCCAGATCTTGTGGTTTGCTTAAAAATGGAAGAAATATGTTTTATTAGATGGCATAATTAACTAGCCAAAGATAGTTTATTTAATATAAATTTTCGTAATAAACGGCTTGTTCTAGTGGCCTAGGACGCAAACATAATAGAAATTTGGAGTAACATGATAGAAATTTATGATTTAAAAAATTATTCTACGCATTTTATTTCAAGTAGAAATGCTTTTCAAATAATCCTTTTAGCATAAATTTAATGCAGCTTATGTCTTAGTTTTCGACAAGTCCTCGTATAGAATTTCAATTGATGTTGAAACTTTTAACGTTTTTTCATAATAATTTTTGCTTTTTATTAAAAACTATTGAACTAAACTGAATAAAATAAAGAATGCATATAGTTTAGGCATACTTAATACTTTATTTAATCTCCAGAAAATTTAATAATGTACCGTGGAGTCCAATACATGAATTTTTAAAATAATACTAAACAAAATAAAAAGCAATTTTAACTGTAGAGTTTCAAATGAAGGTAGATATATTTATATTTATGCATAAAATACGTTAAAAAAACATTTCAAAGCATTAAAGCATTATGTGACAGTATTTTCATCTGAGCATCATTATATATATATATATATATATAGATATATATATATATATAT
>NC_092208.1:13503693-13504850 GCF_043381705.1 Parasteatoda tepidariorum
TATATACACTACCGGTCAAAAGTTTGCGAAAATTTTGAAATCTACAAAGAAAAGGTCTAAATTCAAATGTTCATAGAACTGCGAAAAATCATTCAAATTGCATGAAAATTTGATATGTTCTAAAGTGAACCCTCTACTGTTAGTTACATATGATCGAAATACAATACTTTGTTTTTTGCGAACTGAATCCAGCTTTTCATCAAGGATTGTTTTTATGGTGAAAAAATTCGTTAAGTTTGAACACTTGCCAAAGTTGCAAAAAAAATTTTTTTGTACTTTCTGTTAATAGAAAATAGTTATTTGAACCGTTCTATGTAAGCCCTCAGAATTTCAGATGTATTAAATTTTTTTTTAAGAAGTTAAAGAATTTTGAAAAACATATGTACTTTTCTTGATTTTTGGGCATTCCACATATGCAGTCTTTTGGTCTATACATCTTCTACCAAAGAACTTTTTAATTTCAATGTTTTCTATTTTTTCAAATAATTAATATTTATTATAAGACAAATACTCTTATTCATTATTATAATTATTATTGTTTATATTATTGCTTATATGTATTAGTTTTGTTGTGATGTTTTTACTTCACATTAAATTAAAATAAAAAGTTGTAACAATAATTACATAAATAATTCTAAAAAAATAATAACAATAGTATAAAAAATTTGTATTCTTACTAAACTATTTTATTTACAACAGGTCAAATATTTAACATATTCTTATTCGCATTTTGTAATTAAATAAATTAACATTTAAATCTTAGATTCCTCGAACCATCCACCTTCTGCTTTTATTATAGCCTTACATACGCGTGTCATTCGTTCTACCAAACCATTAAACACTTCAAGTGATATAGAGTTCCATTCCTGTTGTAAAATGTCCCATAACTGATTTCGATTCGAAATATCAGAGCATCGTTTGCAAGAATAAACAAATTTTAGATGAAATGCGACATCTATGAGATATTGTTTTAATTATATTCATAATAAATTCTTTGTAATAACAATAATTACAATAATGAATAAGAATATTTGTTTTATAATCAATATTAATTATTTGAAAAAATAGAAAACATTAAAATTAAAAAGTTCTTTGCTTGAAGATGTAAAGACCAAAAGACCGCATATGTGGAATGCTCAAAAATCGAGAAAAGTACA